>NC_048308.1:73023241-73193597 GCF_013100865.1 Trachemys scripta elegans
TGATGACATCTTCATCATCTGGACCCATGGAAAAGAAGCCCTTGAGGAATTTCACCATGATTTCAATAATTTCCATCCCACCATCAACCTCAGCCTAGATCAATCCACACAAGCGGTCCATTTCCTGGACACTACTGTGCTAATAAGCGATGGTCACATCAATACCACCCTATACCGGAAACCTACTGACCGCTACACTTACCTACATGTCTCCAGCTTCCATCCAGGACACACCACACGATCCATTGTCTACAGCCAAGCTCTAAGATATAACCGCATTTGCTCCAATCCCTCGGATAGAGACAAGCACCTACAAGATCTCTATCAAGCATTCTTAAAACTACAATACCCACCTGCTGAAGTGAAAAAACAGATTGACAGAGCCAAACGAGTACCCAGAAGTCACCTCCTACAAGACAGGCCCAACAAAGAAAATAACAGAACACCACTAGCTGTCACCTTCAGCCCCCAACTAAAACCTCTCCAGCGCATCATCAGAGATCTACAACCTATCCTGAAAGATGATCCTTTACTCTCACAGATCTTGGGAGACAGACCTGTCCTCGCTTACAGACAACCCCCCAACCTAAAGCAAATACTCACCAGCAACCACACATCACTGAACAAAACCACTAACCCAGGAACCTATCCTTGTAACAAACCCCGATGCCAACTCTGTCCACATATCTATTCAAGTGACATCATCATAGGACCTAATCACATCAGCCATACCATCAGGGGCTCGTTCACCTGCACATCTACCAATGTGATATATGCCATCATGTGCCAGCAATGCCCCTCAGCCATGTACATTGGCCAAACCGGACAGTCTCTACGCAAAAGAATTAATGGACACAAATCTGACATCAGGAATCAAAATACTCAAAAACCAGTGGGAGAACACTTTAACCTGTCTGGTCATTCAGTGACAGACCTGCGGGTGGCTATATTACAACAGAAAAACTTCAAAAACAGACTCCAAAGAGAGACTGCAGAGCTAGAATTGATATGCAAACTAGACACAATCAACTCCGGTTTGAATAAGGACTGGGAATGGCTGAGCCATTACAAACATTGACTCTATCTCCCCTTGTAAGTACTCTCACACCTATTATCAAACTGTCTGTACTGGCCTAGCTTGATTATCACTTCAAAAGGGTTTTTTTTTTTTTTCTCTTAATTAATTGGCCTCTCAGAGTTGGTAAGACAACTCCCACCTGTTTATGCTCTCTGTATGTGTGTATATATATCTCCTCAATATATGTTCCATTCTATATGCATCCGAAGAAGTGGGCTGTAGTCCACGAAAGCTTATGCTCTAATAAATTTGTTAGTCTCTAAAGTGCCACAAGTACTCCTGTTCTTCTTTTTGCGGATACAGACTAACACGGCTGTTACTCTGAAACCTGTTTATGTACTGGCTCCCTTGGTGCTCTGGTCCCAAGATAGGGATATGCGTTCCGTCTATCACCCCACCACAGTTAGGGAATCCCATTGCAGCAAATCCGTTCACCATGACCTGCACGTTTCCCAGAGTCACTACCCTTGATAGCAGCAGCTCAGTGATTGGGTTGGTTACTTGGATCACAGAAGCCCCCACAGTAGATTTGCTCACTCCAAATTGATTCCTGACTGACCGGTTGCTGTCTGGCATTGCAAACTTCCTGAGGGCTATCGCCACTCACTTGTGAACTGTGAGGGCTGCTCTCATCTTGGTATTCTGGCGCTTCAGGGCAGGGGACAGCAAGTCACAAAGTTCCATGAAAGTGCCCTTACGCATGCAAAATTTCACAGCCACTGGGAATCATCCCAGGCCTGCAACACTATGCAGTCCCACCAGTCTATGCTTGTTTCCTGGGCCCAGAATCGGCATTCCATGGCATGAACCTGCCCCATTACAACCATGATGTTCACATTGCCAGGTCGCATGCTTTGCCAGGTCTGTGTCCATGTCCTTGTCACTCTCATCACCGCGCTGCCGTCGCCTCCTTGCCTGCTTTCGCAGGTTCTGTTGCTGCATATACTGCAGGATAATGCGCGAGGTGTTTACAGTGCTCATAACTGCCACGGTGATCTGAGCGGGCTCCATGCTTGCCGTGGTATGGTGTCTGCAGAAGAGCAGAGTGGCAGCGGAAGCGTGACGATGGTTTGCAGCCCTACTGCACTGTCTGCTGCCAGCAGCCCCCAGGACACAACAGTGGTGGCTGAGCTGAGCTGGCTGCATGCTTGCCATGGTATGGCGTCTGCGCGGAAAAAAGGCATGAAACAATTGTCTGCCGTTGCTCTCACGGAGGGAGGGGGGACTGACGACATGTATCCAAAACCACCCGCAACAATGTTTTTGCCCCATCAGGCAGTGGGAGCTCAACCCAGAATTCCAATGGGTGGCAGAGACTGCGGGAACTGTGGGATAGCTACCCACAGTGCAGCGCTCCAAAAGTTGACGCTAGCCTCGGTACTGTGGATGCACTCCGCTGACTTAATGCGCTTAGTGGGGACACACACAATCGACTGTATAAAATCGCTTCCTAAAAAATCAACTTCTATAAATTCGACCTAATTTCGTAATGTAGACATACCCTTAGGCCTGGTCTACACTAGGAGGTTATGTCGAATTTAGCAGTGTTAACTCGAATTAATCCTGCACCCGTCCACACAATGAAGCTATTTATTTTGACATAGAGGTCTCTTTAAATCGATTTCTGTACTCCTCCCCGACGAGGGGAGTAGCGCTAAATTCGACATGGCCGTGTCGAATTAGGGTAGGTGTGGATGGAATTCGACGCTAATAGCTCTGGGAGCTATCCCACAGTGCACCACTCTGTTGACGCTCTGGACAGCAGTCTGAGCTCGAATGCTCTGACCAGCCACCAGCCACACAGGAAAAGCCCCGGGAACATTTGAATTCCTTTTCCTGTCTGGCCAGTTTGAATCTCATTTCCTGTTTGGACATCGTGGCAAGCCCAGCAGCACTGGCAACGATGCAGAGCTCTCCAGCAGAGGTGACCATGCAATCGCAGAATAGAAAGAGGGCCCCAGCATGGACTGATCGGGAAGTCTTGGATCTGATCGCTGTGTGGGGCGATGAGTCCGTGCTTTCGGAGCTGCGATCGAAAAAATGGAATGCGAAGATCTACGAGAAGATCTCAAAAGCCATGACGGAGAGAGGATACAGCCGGGATGCAATGCAGTACCGCGTGAAAATCAAGGAGCTGAGACAAAGGTATCAGAAGACCAAAGCGTCAAATGGACGCTCTGGATCCCAGACCCAGACATGCCATTTCTACGAGGTACTGCATTCCATTCTAGGTGCGGCCGCCACCACTACCCCACCACTGTCCGTGGACTCTGACGATGGGGTATTGTCGACGGCCGCTTCCTCGGAGATGTTCGCGGACAGGGAAGATGAGGAAGGAGATGAGGAGGACGAGGCAGTCGACAGCGCTTTCAATGCTGATTTCCCCGACAGCCAGGATCTCTTCATCACCTTCACGGCGATCCCCTACCAACCCTCCCAAGGCGGTAACCCGGACCATGAATCAGGAGAAGGATCAGTAGGTAAGTGTTTTAAACATTTATTTTGAACAGAATAGGAATGGTATCTTAACAATGGGTTTTTCATGATTAGTTTGCCCTAGGCGCTTTAGTTTTTAGTCCTTGCCCGTGCAGCTACTGGAAAATTCTGTCAATATGTCCGGGGATAGAGCAGAAATCCTCCTGGGACATCTCCACGAAGCTCTCCTGGAGGTATTGTGAAAGCCTTTGCATCAGGTTCCAGGGGAGAGCGGCCTTATTGCGTTCTCCATGGTAGGAAACTTTTCCGCGCCAGGCTAGCAGCAAGTACTCCGGGATCATTGCCTCGCAAAGCATGGCGGCATACGGCCCTGGTGTTTGCTGGCATTCACGCAGCATGCGGTCTTTCTCTGTCTCCGAAATCCTCATCAGAGTGATATCACTCATGGTGACCTGCTTTGAATTAGGGGAATGTTAGTATTGGGACTGATTGCCTGGTCCTTTTCATAACTGTAACCGGCGGTTTACAGTCACGTGGTGGAGGCGGGACAGTGGCAGCATGCAGTGATCTTTCCTGGGGACAGCCGCGAGGGGGGTGGGACAGGGGCAGAGTTCATGCCGGCCGGATTGCCGGCAGCAGGAACTGGCCAAGGCTAGGAGCATTGCTTGGAACGTGAAAGGAGGGCACTGCTATAAATTAAGCTTTAAGCAGCCAAAAGTCTACGGCTTACCATGTCCGCCTGCTAGCCGAATTCCGTTGTCCAGCCCCGCTTGTGTGATCTGTACAGCAAGACCGCAGGCACTCAATGGAAAGGCCGAAAATTCGATCTTGAACTGAGTGCGCATGTGATAGGTACTGTGCATGGTCTTGTTCATAGAGAAAGACTATATTCATTGTTCGCAAAACTGTATCTTTGTGAGGAATTCACTCCCTTTTTCCCATCCCACAGCTGTGAGTGTCTCCCGAGTTACCCCGGCATCCCCCTCCCAGAGGCTGGCGCAGATCAGGAGGCGAAAGAAAAGGACACGGGACGAGATGCTCTCTGAACTTATGGGCTGCTCCCGAGCCGAGACGGCACAGAAGACCCAGTGGAGGGAGAACATGTCGCAATACTAGCGATCACACAGCGAACGGAAGGACAGGTGGCGGCAGGAAGACCAGCAGGCGACTCAAACGCTGCTTGGACTAATGAGGGAGCAAACGGACAAGCTCCAGCTTGTAGATGTTCTGCAGGACTGGAGGCAGGAGGACAGAGCCCCGCTGCATTCTATCTCTAACTGCCCTCCCCCGCCACAAAGTCCCATCCCCCCCTCACCCAAAGTCCCAAGAAGGAGAGGTGGCAGGGGCCGTGAAAACAGTCACTCCACCCCTGCAGGCTCCTCAAGTAGCAGAAGGCTCTCATTACCAAAGATTTGATAAGTCCTTTCCTTCACTCCAAAAGCACCTCACCCAAGCCCCCCTCCCAGTTTCATCTCCTAACTGTGTAGTTGTTAATAAAAAATACGTTTCTGTTAATTACTGTTTCCGTCATGTTCTTTTAGAGGAGAGTGTGTTTGAAGGGGGGGAAGGGGGTTGGTAATTGGAGAGGACAGTCACCTTTACCAGTGTACAGACACGGGGGCAGGTTCAGCAGAAGGTCACACACACATTGCAGTCACTAGGCACCCTGGTCAGTCTGGGAGGTGGTTTTCATGTTCTGGGGGGGGGGGGGGGGGGGGCTATGTGAGTTTGTGGCGAGGGAGGGCGGTTACAGATCTTATGCAGCGGTCCTTAGCCTGGATGACAGAGCCATGCAGCAGGGGATCTGTAACCGTCCTCCCCCGCCACAAAGTCACATAGCCCCCACGCACAGAGTCCCAAAAAGGAGGGGTGGCAGGCTCCATTGAAACAACCAGTCCACCACTGCGGACCGCTCTAGGAGCAGGAGCCTGTCATTCCTCGAGTTTAGAAGCGTCCTTTCCATCACTACTCCCACTCCCCACCACAGTCTGCGTCCCAGTTTCAACACTTTACCACAAAATCCTTAATAAGAACTCTTATTAAGAGAAACGGTGTTAATGAACAAAGTTTCATTTATTTTATTTTTAAAGGTGTGTTGGAAGGGAGGGAAGGGGGTTGGTAACTGGAGAGGATAGTCAACATTAACTGGGTAAAGAAACGGGGGCAGGTTCAGCTTCTGTTTAAACAAACTTAATAGTCACAAGTTACCCTGCTCACTCTGGAACCTAGCTTTCAAAGCTTCCCGGATGCACAGCGCGTCCCGCTGGGCTCTTCTAATCGCCCGGCTGTCTGGCTGGGCGTAATCAGCAGCCAGGCGATTTGCCTCAACCTCCCACCCCGCCATAAACGTCTCCCCCTTGCTCTCACAGAGATTGTGGAGCACACAGCAAGCTGCAATAACAATGGGGATATTGGTTTCGCTGAGATCAGAGCGAGTCAGTAAGCTTCTCCATCTCCCCTTCAGACGTCCAAAAGCACACTCCACCACCATTCTGCACTTGCTCAGCCGGTAGTTGAAGAGTTCTTTTTCACTGTCCAGGGCGCCTGTATAGGGCTTCATGAGCCAGGGCATAAGCGGGTAGGCTGGGTCCCTGAGGATCACTATAGGCATCTCCACATCCCCAACAGTTATTTTGTGGTCCGGGAAGTAAATACCTTACTGCAGCTGTCTAAACAGACCAGAGTTCCTGAAAACACGAGCGTCATGAACCTTGCCCGGCCATCCGATGTTGATGTTGGTAAAACGTCCCCTATGGTCCACCAGTGCTTGCAGCACCATTGAAAAGTAGCCCTTTCGGTTAATGTACTGGCTGGCCTGGTGGTCCGGTCCCAGGATAGGGATATGAGTTCCATCTATAGCCCCACCGCAGTTTGGGAATCCCATCGCAGCGAAGCCTTCTATGATCACCTGCACGTTTCCCAGGGTCACTACCTTTGAGAGCACTAGCTCAACAATTGCATTGGCTACTTGCATCACAGCAACCCCCATGGTAGATTTGCCCACTCCAAAGTGATTCACGACTGACGGGTAGCTGTCTGGCGTTGCAGGCTTCCAGAGGGCTATGGCCACTCGCTTCTGGACAGTCAGGGCTGCTCGCATCCGGGTGTCCTTGCGCTTCAGGGCAGGGGACAGCAACTCACAAAGTTCCAGGAAAGTTCCCTTACGCATCCTAAAGTTTTGCAGCCGCTGTGATTCATCCCAGACCTGCAGCACTATGCGGTCCCATCAGTCCGTGCTTGTTTCCTGAGCCCAGAATCGCCGTTCCACAACATCAACATGACCAATTGCCACCATGATGTTCACGGTGCATGGTCCCGTGCTTTGTGAGAGGTCTGTGCCCCTCTCAGACTTAATGTCCTCACCGCGCTGCCGTAGCCTCCTAGCCCCATTTCTCAGCATCTGCCTCTGAAAAAGGTGGATGATAAGATGTGAGGTGTTGACAATGGCCATAACTGCGGCGATGATCACAGCGGGCTCCATGCTCTCAGTGCTGTGGCGTCCGCGCTGTCAATCACCAGAAAAGTGTGTGAACTGATTGCCTGCTGGCGCTTTCACGGGGGGAGGGTGGGAGTGAGGGTTGAATGACGACAGTTACCCAAAACCACCCTCGACTCATTTTTTGCCCCAGCAGGCATTGGAGGCTCGACCCAGAATTCCAATGGGCAGCGGGGACTGCGGGAACTGTGGGATAGCTGCCTACAGTGCACCGCTTCCAATGTCGATGCTTGCCCCATTAGTGTGGACTCACAAAGTCGAATTACTGTCCTTAGTGTGGATACACACGTTCGACTTTGTAATATCGGTTCCACAAATTCGCTTTAAGTAAAATCGAACTACTCTCGTAGTGTAGACATACCCTTAGTTTTTGCAAAGCTTGCAAATTCTCCAGCACAGATACAAACGAGAAGTTCATACAAAGGTTACAGCATCTACCTACCATACAGTTTCAGAGAATTTAACATGAATATAAAGGACTTCCTATATAATATAATTTACATATGCATTGTTGACTACTTTCTTATTCTGATTATATAACACCACTATTCCACTTATAGTTGCTAACGATAATACATTTATATTTTTATCAGTTATCTCACTTTTACTCTTGTATTTACAAGAACTGATTTCCCAGTATATCTTATCTAGACAAACTACCAGTTTATCTAGACAAACTACATTTACATTACAATTTACATCCCTGAAAAATAGTTCTGATTGCAAGAGTTTAGGTAAGCAAGTTACATTCCAGAATAATAGTTCCGTGTTAGAACTCAGGTTTCAGTAAAAATCCATTCTTACATGGCTGCTGTCATTGCAACAGCACTGCCAGGATTTCACAGCCTGTATTGTTCCACTTGTGTTTAGTTTAGCTGACGCAATTTGCTCAATAGTCAGATCGCAAAGCACTCTGGTTCAGTTCTGTCAGCTAGTGTTATGAAGCATTTGGGGTTTTAATTTAGTTTGGTAAACACAGTGTTATTCAGGGTTATGGCAATATAATTTCAGATGATCTGGGAAGTGTATGCCCCAATCAGTGACTTGGAACTTGGCAAAAGGCCCCTGGATTTGGATCCCAAAGTAATTGTGGTCCAGGCCCTACAGAAAGTTACTATTGAAAATATTTCCTTCTGAATAAGGTGCACGCTGCCTATTATTTGGGAAACCCAATCCCTATCTCTGTAGTGATGGAGAAAATGGAAGTGGCATTTTAGAATCATAAAATAATAGGACTGGAAGGGATCTCAAGAGGTCATCTAGTCCAGACCCCTGCGCTCATGGCAGGACTAAGTATTATCTAGACCATCCCTGACAGGTGTTTGTCTAACCTGCTCTTAACAATTTCCAATGATGGAGATTCCACAATCTCCCTAGGCAATTTATTCCAGTGCCTAAAACCACCCTGACAGTTAGGAAGTTTTTCCTAATGTCCAACCTAAACCTTCTTTGCTGCAATTTAAGCCCATTGCTTCTTGTCCTATTCTCAAAGGTTAAGAAGAACAATTTTTCTCCCTCGTCCTTGTAACAACCTTTTATGTACTTGAAAACTGTTATCATGTCTTCTCTTTTCCAGACTAAACAAACTCAGTTTTTTCAATCTTCCCTCACAGGTCATGTTTTCTAGACCTTTAATCATTTTTGTTGCTCTTCTCTGGACCTTCTCCAATTTGTTTACATCTTTCCTGAAATGTGGCGCCCAGAACTGGACACAATACTCCTCACTGAACGTTGTAGTTATGATCCTGAAAAATGCAACTTTAAGCAAAACCATGTTAAGCGAACCCAATTTCCCCATAAGAATTAATGTAAATGAGGGAGTTAGGTTCCAGGGAAATTTTTTTTCACCAGACAAAAGACTATATTATATATATACACACACACACAGTATAAGTTTTAAACAAACAATTTAATACTGGTACACAGTGATGATGATTGTGAAGCTTGGTTGAGGTGGAGGAGTCAGAGGGTGGGATATTTCCCTTACTGCTAAATGATGAACTAGCAATTGGCTGAGCCCTCAAGGTTAGCTCTCTCTCTCTGCAAGGCAGCAGGAATGGAGGGAGATATGTGCATTTCCCTTACGTACACTGCCTTGTTAATTAGATCAGCTTGCTGAGACCTCAGCCCTGGTATGTCCCCCCTGCTCTATGGAAGATGGGGTAAGCTGGGTGCAAGAGTAGGGGGGAGCAGGACACCCTGACAGCCCCCCTCTTCCTTCCCTCCCCCCCCGGCACAGCAAGCAGGAGTCTTGGGGAGCAGCTCCAAGGCAGAGGGCAGGAGCAGCACATGGCAGTCGGGGGAGGGACACAGCTGAACTGCAGGCAGCTGCTGCACAGGGAACTTAGGGGAGCTGATAGGGGAAGCTGATGGGCTGCCGGTTCACCCTGGTTCCAAGCCCCACCAGCTAGCTGTAAGGGGCTGCTCTTCCTGTAAGCAGTAGACAAAGCAGGCAGCTGCCAAATGATGTTAGAAGGGAGCATTACACAACTTTAAATGAACACGTTCCTTAATTGATCAGCAACTTAACAACGAAACAAAGTTAACCAGGACGACTTGAAGTGAGGAGTTACTGTACTCCAGTTGAGGCCTAATTAGCGCGGAGTAGAGCGGAAGAATTACTTCTTGTATCTTGCTTATAATACTCCTGCTAAAACATCCCAGAATGATGTTTGCTTTTTTTTTGTAACAGTGTGACACGGTTGACTCATATTTAGCTTGTGGTCCACTATGACCCCCAGATCCCTTTCCGTAGTACTGCTTCCTAGGCAGTCATTTCCCATTTTGTATGTGTGCAACTGATTGTTCCTTCCTAAGTGGAGTACTTTGCATTTGTCCATATTGAATTTCACCCTATTTACTTCAGACCATTTCTTGAGTTTGTCCAGATCATTTTGAATTTTAATCCTATCCTCCAAAGTGCTTGCAACCCCTCTCAGCTTGGTATCCTCTGCAAACTTTATAAGTGTACTCTCTATGCCATTATCTAAATCACTGATGAAGATATTGAACAGAACCAGACCCAGAACTGATCCCTGTGGGACCCCACTCAATATGCCCTTCCAGCATGACTGTGAACCATTGATTATTACTCTCTGGGAATGGTTTTCCAACCAGGTATGCACCCACCTTATAATAGCTCCATTTAGGTTGGATTTCCGTAGTTCATTTATGAGAAGATCATGTGATATACTACATCTTCCGCTTCCCCTCTATCCACGAGGCTTGTTACCCTGTCAAAGAAAGCTATCAGGTTGGTTTGACATGATTTGTTCTTAACAAATCCATGCTGACTGTTACTTATCACCTTATTATCATCTAGATGTTTGCAAATTGATTGCTTAATTATTTGCTCCATTATCTTTTCAAGTACAGAAGTTAAGCTGACTGGTCTGTAATTCCCTGGGTTGTCCTTATTTCCCTTTTTATAGATTGGCACTATAATTGCCCTTTTCCAGTCTTCTGGAATCTCTCCCATCTTCCATGACTTTTCAGAGATAATCGCTAATAAGCTCATCCCTTGTAGATACTGCAAATGTGTATAAAATGAAATCAGTGTTGAATGTGAGACAGCTGCAGAATTATACCTGGTTTTAATAAACACCCCAAAATCCCTGGGTTACAGGGATTCTGATCCAGGCCTGGATCTAGTCGCTATATTAGATCTGTGGCACTAGATTAAATAAATAAACCAGGCATGTTTGGGGAAGCTATTCCTCACTCTCACTACTGACATTTGGTGTGGTTTGGTAAGGATGCTAATTCAGAGAAGTGTCAAGTTACCCCAACCAAGGCCAAGGATTATACAAGAACTCAGGTAGAAATAGTAGGTATCTAGTGGTTGATTTTCACCCCAGAGATGGAAACTATGATGACCCATGGCCCAGCTAAACTATTTATTTTCAGAACACTACTCCTTAGTTCAGTGGCATTCATTCTGGACCCAAAGGATGCCATGGTTAAACTGGGAGCAATTGTCCTTTCCCATTTGGGTTGAAAGCTTCATGGGGTAAAGAGAGAAATAGTTGATGCCTTCAGAAGACATTCCTTCCCCATCTGATGACCTTTTTGGACAAGAAGCACTTCCATGCTGTGCATGTGATGATGGTCAGTGAAGGAATGAATGTGTCAGATTCCAAGTTCAAACCTCAGGATACAGGAATGTTGAGTCTTGATTCTATGCTTTCATCTCTCAGCTTTGCTTGTGTCTTATGCATTTGCATCACTTCTCCACCTGCTGCTTCCTTGACAGATTAGAAAATGTGAAAATAAAATATAGGTGGTTTTCACATGATGCAAATCTTCTCACATAGCAGCATTGGGTATGTCTACACTGCAGTGTAATCCCAGCTTAGTGGGACTTGAGTCAGATGACCCATGTTAAGAAACCCTAGGCTTGAGTGTCTGCAATCTATTTTAACCCTATGTTAGACTTTTCTAACCTGTGCTGCAACCTAGTGCTCTAGCATCCACTCTGCAGTGTGCAGACTCGAGTCAAAGTAACCACATCCCGGAGTCCCTTGTTCCCCCATACTCCAAATGTGGCTGCTCTAGCTCTTGGACCGTGGTGTGCTGTGTGAAAATGTACTATCCACCTCTCTGTCATCTGGGGAAGGGCTTTGGCAGGGGAGAGGGTGGAAATCAAATCCTGTTTTGTCTCTCCTGCACTTATTTTGGTTTGTTCCCACCTTTTCCCATTCCTCTCACTGAGGTTTCCTCTCTCCCCAGCACAGGGAGTGACCTATGTCTGGATTCTCTCTCTATCCTTCCAGGAGATGGGATGCTGAGTGAGAACGAGGAGAAGAGTCCCCACCTGGAAGATGATGAGCAAGTAGAACCACATGGGACATTAGCAGGAAGATCCAAAGGGAAAGTTTCTTGGAGTTGTGCAGAGGCAAAAGCCTGTGAGAGTCAGCAAAGGCCAGAGAAAAGCTACAGTGGCAGCTCAGATGTTATTAGACATGAAAAAATGAACATGGGACCGAGACCTTACAAATGCCTAGAGTGCGGGAAAAGCTTCAGATTGAGCACACACCTTATCGCACATCAGATAATCCACACAGGAGAGCGACCCTACACGTGCTCTGAGTGCGGGAAAAGCTTCAGTCGGCGCTCAGACCTGATCAAACATCAGCGAGTCCACACAGGAGAGCGACCCTATAAATGCTCTGAGTGTGGGAAAAGCTTCAGCCAGAGCTCAACCCTCAGCAAACATCAGAGAATCCACATGCGAGAGAGATCCTTCACATGCCCCTGAGTGCGGGAAAAGTTTTAGAAAGGACTCAGCTTTTATGAGACATAAGAGAACCCACACAGGCGAGTAATGCCATAAATGTCTTGACTAGGGCTGGCCAAAGCTTTTTTGTAAAATACATTAGCTAATTCCCACATCATTTGCACCATTTTCTTCAGTGTGGTCTCTCAGCTCCATGTGAGTTGCCTGCCTCTGTCTTTCACACCTCCCCCTTCTTTGTGGTGAATCCCATGTTTAAGGCTATGATTTAGTCATGAATATTTTTACTAACAGTTATGGACAGGTCATGAGCAATAAACAAAAATTCCTGGCCTGTGACATGCCCTTGATTTGTACTATAAATACCCCTGACTAAATCTTAGGTGCTGGGGGAGGGGCTCCAGAGCGCTGCAGGTGCTGGTGGGGGGTGGGCCTCCAGGGCACTGCAGGTGCTGGTGGTGGGGGGCCTCCAGGCCGCTGCAGGTGTTGGGGAAGGGGCCTCCGGGGCACTGCAGGTGCTGGTGGAGGAGGCCTGCGGGGCACTGCAGGTGCTGGGGGGGAGCTCCAGCCCAGGGCCCTGTTGCTGCTGCTGCTGCTGCTTGGGGGAGGGAGTGGCCCGGGCCCCACTGCTGCTGCTCCAGTGGCCCAAGAGCCAGCAGCAGCTGGTGCAGCTTAGGCAGCCCCAGGATCAGCCGCACCAGCTGCTGCAGAAGTCATGGGAGGTCACGGAAAGTGATGTAATCTGTGACTTCCGTGAGCTCTGTGAAAGACTCATAGCCTTATCTTTATCCTTTATCAACTCCTTTGTCTTATAAGTCCTGGGAGCATGCCCTTCTCCTGCCAGAAATATCCATCAGCACCAGGCGAGGGAGATGGGGTTGACCTTGACTAGCTACACTGAGGTAAAAACGGCCTGTGCTTTGTCTCCACTGGGATTTTGCATGGACGTAATGGCTCATTTTAGTGATCTTGTTGTAACAACACAACTACATTTGCAGTGCAGACATAACCCGGGTACAGTGGCTGGAGTTAGCTTTCCCCTTGACCTGAGCTCACATCCATCATTTTTCCTAGTCTAGACAAACTCCGAGCATCACGTTGATACCATTCCCCCGTTACAAAGTGATTGTTAGTCACCGAGTTCCGTATTGGGGACAGATTGTCTCAATCCCACTTGTTCTCACCTTGCTCAGGGTTGTGCTGGACACAAATATTTTTTCTACCATTTTCCTCATTTAAAATAGATTGAAATAGAACAAAGAGCAGGAGCAGGGCAGGAAAAATGTGTCATTTCAGCCTCTGTGACACCCAAAGGAGATGGGGTGAGTCAAAGGGATTCCCTCCTTCCCCATCACTGTCACAATCCCCCCTTGCCCCAGCAGCATTAGCTTCTGTGTAAGGCACAATAATGTTTATCCTCCCCATGTTCTACCTCTGCACCTCACAGTGTGTCATGTGATGCCATGTTCTGAGCGCTTTCTATGCTTAGGTATCACACACTGATCCTAAATCCGACTCACTGCGGCTAGATGTGAAAGTGTCAGACCTGGAAGTGGGATTTGAATGGATTCCAAACACAGAGTAGTCATTCTGTGCTTTCATCTCTGCTTCTATCTATTGGCAAAGCTGCTTCTGGCCTTTTTCCTGCTGAGCTGGGATTGTTTGCAGATGGAAAGTTTGGCTGCTTTTCCACCTTGTGATGAAGCTAAATCTTTTGTACATAACATGACTCAATAATAATGAAGTGGCACAGAGTGAAGAGAGTTTGAATGGATCAGGGGAGATGGGAGAATGTGTTTTGATTTTGAATTATCAGCTATATCCTGCTCTGGAATTTCATTTTATATGAAGCTGAAAGTGTCTTCTACTCCTCTCTGTTGTGGGTTTTTCCTCTCTTTTCTTAAGGAAGATTGGTCTCATAAATGGATATTACTTTTATTTGACAGAATGTACCTCAGATTTACAGGAGAAGACAGCGGGTATATCTACACTGTAATGTAATCCCAGGCTTAGTGGGACTTGAGTCTGACTTTTGTGAAGAAATCCTGGGTGTGTTAGACTTTTCTAACCTGTGCTGCAACCTAGGGCTCTGGTGTCCACACAGCAGTGCGCAGACCCGAGTCAAAGTACCCGCATCCCATACTCCCTTGTGTTCCCCCGATCCCCCAAATGTGGCCGCTGTAGTTCCAGGACTGTGGTGCACTTTGCGAAAATTTACCACCCACCCTGCATGTTACCAGGAAGCAGCTCACTTTGCCAAAGGCTTGATGGGTTCGCTCTCCTTTGCACGCCCAGGAGACTCTCTGATAGTGTGCTTACAGATCAGTTGTCAGAAGCGAATGGGTTAATGCTGACCTGAGCAGCTGCCATTTGCAAAGGGGGGAAGGCTTCTGTTTTCAGTAGAGTGGGTTGCAGATTGTTGGGGGAGAGAGGACTAAGGAATTTGTCCCATGGAATTGTGGGATACTTCCAGCTGACTCCTGTGACCCCAGTCAAGCGGGGCTGCATCTACACTGCAAAGCAATGGGGCTCAGACCCTGGATCTCAGCTTAACTTGCGCTTGGGCCCTCCAGCCTTGCAGGGTCCTGGGACCCTGGGTCTGAGCCCTGGGTTAGCGGAATTGCAGTGTAGATGCAAAAGGGCTTAGGCTTGAGTCTGGGCTCAATCACGGTCTTATGCTGCAGTATAGACACACCCCAGAGACAAATGAACTCTTAGAAATGGAAGGCACCTGTGTTAGTGGAGAACAGAGCATTACACAGAGCTCATTGGTGGAAATGAGGATTGAGAGAAAACTAACCAATATGATAAGATTTTGTAATCTTTGAATACGTTGTTGTTGTTACCAGTGATAATGGAATTAAACATGATGTTAATCATTATAGAATAAGAGACTGATTATGTGATAACTGGAATTCTATTGTAAGACTGCAAATTATATTGTTTTTTATTTATTTTCTTTGTTTGTTTTTGTTGCATCAGTATTTTAGAAAATGGTGGCTAATTCTGACAAGTTTATTTGATGTAATTCAGCCCCTTTGGATTAAGCAATGCTGAAGTAAAACCTCACTCTAAAGGGATTGAGAGAAGTATATGAGAATGGACACCCAATGTAGATTTTAATTATTTCTATTTCAAATGGAATTTATGTTGATCAGCTTTAAAATAAACTTTCTGTGAAGAGTAAAGATACTGAAGGAGACAAGTTGTGTAACCATCTCCCCCGTCTGACTGTAACAATGTGAGCCTGGGTGTGTGGGACTCGAGTCTGCAGGCTCAGTGTGTCTAAGCCTGTGCTGGAGAGTCCACACTGAACGGTGACCCTGGGTTTAGAATTTCAAGACCCGAGTCTCACACCAGCGCTTACGGGCCCACAATGCACTGCGCAGACCCAGTCAAATCAGCCTCTCCCAGGCTTCCTAGCGCTCTCCCAGCTGTAGCCTCTTCAGCTCTTTGTTCCTTTGTTCTGTTTCGAAGGGCTGTAAATGGAAGTGAAAAGTGCGGACATTTCAGCCACTGTGGTGTTGGCAGAGCAAAATGTATGTGTGTTAAAGCAGCATATTGGGACATTGCTGAAAGAGGGCAGAGTTAAGTTAACACCATTTCCTGGTGTTCAGAGGTTTGAATTTTGGTGAAGTTAAGGTTTTGCAAGGGGACGACATCTCACCAGGCAACCTTAACTCTGCATTGAAGAAGTTTTTTCCCATGACTGCCCACTAGATAATAACCATCTAGCAAGGCCAGATCCAGGGCTAAAAACTTAGGCCTGGTCTACACTACGAGCTTAGGTCGAATTTAGCAGCGTTAAATCGAATTAAGCCTGGACACGTCCACACGACGAAGCCCTTTTTTTCTACTTAAAGGGCCCTTTAAACCGGTTTCTTTACTCCACCTCTGAAGAGGGGATTAGCGATGAAATCGGTCTTTGCGGGTCGGATTTGGGGTAGTGTGGACGGCATTTGACGTTATTGGCTTCCGGGAGCTGTCCCACAGTGCTTCATTGTGACCACTCTGGACAGCACTCTCAACGCAGATGCACTGACCAGGCAGACAGGAAAAGCCCCGCGAACTTTTGAATTTCATTTCCTGTTTGCCCTGCGTGGAGAGCACAGGTGACCACGCAGAGCTCATCAGCACAGGTAACCATGATGGAGTCCCAGGATCGCAAAAGAGCTCCAGCATGGACCGAACGGGAGGTACGGGATCTGCTCGCCATATGGGGAGACGAATCAGTGCTAGCTGAACTCCCTAGCAGTAAATGAAATGGCAAAATATTAGAAAAAGTCTCAAAGGCCATGAAGGACAGAAGCCATAACAGGGACGCACAGCAGTGCCGCATGAAAATGAAGGAGCTAAGGCAAGCCTACCACAAAGGCAAACGGACGGTCCGGGGCAGAGCCGCAAACATGCCGCTTCTACGCAGTGCTGCATGCCATCTAGGGGGTGCAGCCACCACAACCCCAACCATGTGCTTTGACTCCATCAATGGAGAATCACGCAACAGGGAAGCGGGTTCGGGGTACGAGAAAGATGATGATGAAGACAATGAAGATAGCTCACAGCAAGGAAGCGGAGAAACCGGTTTCCCCAACAGCCAGGATATGTTTATCACCCTGGACCTGGAACCAGTAACCCCCAAACTCACCCAAGGCGTGCTCCCAGACCCTGAGGGCACACAAGGGACCTCTGGTGAGTGTATCTTTGTAAACCATTACACATGGTTTAAAAGCAAGCGTGTTTAATGATTAATGATTAATGATTAATTTGTCCTGGCAATCGCGGCCAGTACAGCTACTGGAAAAGTCTGTTAACGTGTATGGGGATGGAGCGGAAATCCTCCAGGGACATCTCCATAAAGCTCTCCTTCATGTACTCCCAAAGCTTTTGCAAAAGGTTTCTGGGGAGGGCTGCCTTATCCCATCCCCCATGGTAGGACACTTTACCATGCCAGGCCAGTAGCACGTAGTCTGGAATCATTGCATAACAAAGCATGGCAGCGTATGGTCCCGGTGTTTGCTGGCATGCAGACAACATCCATTCCTTATCTCTCTTTGTTATTCTCAGGAGAGTGATATCATTCTTGGTCACCTGGTTGAAATGGGGTGATTTTATTAAGGGGAGATTCAGAGGTGCCCGTTCCTGCTCGGCTGAACAGAAATGTTCCCCGCTGTTAGCCACGCGATGTGGGGGAGGGGTGAAGTGATCATCCCAGAGAATTGGGTGTGTGTGTGCGGGGGTAGTTGGGTTTGTGCTGCATGTTAACCCGGGAACCGCAGCCCCTCCTTTTACATTGCAAACCCATTTTAAATGGCCAACCCAATGGGTGCTTGGTATGGGAAATGAGGGCGGTGCTGTTTGAAACCATTCCCACATGTTATGAAGGTTAAAAAAAGCCAAAAGACTGTGGCTTACCATGGCTGCCTGCAAGCCGAATTCAGTTGCCTGGCACTGCATGAGTGATCTCTCACATCAAACCGGCAGGCCCTCAATATAAGAGGAAAAATGCAACCTTGTAACGAAAGCACATGTGCTGTGTAATGTGAACAGCAAAATTTAATGTGAAAGAGTGTACCCATTGTTCTCTAAAATGTGTCTTTTTTAACCACCTCTCCCTTCTCCTCCACCAGCTGCAAATGTTTCTCCTTCGCAGAGGCTAGTGAAGATTAGAAGGAGAAAACGGCGGACTCGGGATGATATGTTCTCGGAGCTCCAGATGTCCTCCCATGCTGACAGAACACAGCAGAATGTGTGGAGGCAGTCAATGTCAGAGTGCAAAAAAGCACAATATGAATAAGAGGAGAGGTGGCGGGCTGAATCGTGGGCTAAAGAGAGCAAGTGGCGGGCTGAAGAGGATAGGTGGTGTCAGCTTGCAGACAGAAGGCAAGAGTTGATGCTCCGGCTGCTGGAGCATCAAACTGATATGCTCCAGCGTATGGTTAAGCTGCAGGAAAGGCAGCAGGAGCAGAGACTGCCGCTACAGCCCCTGTGTAACCAACAGCCCTCCTCCCCAAGTTCCATAGCCTCCTCACCCAGACGCCCAAGAATCTGGTGGGGGTGCCTCCGGCCACCCAGCCACTCGTAAGAACATAACATAAGAACATAAGAAAGGCTGTACCGGGTCAGACCAAAGGTCCATCTAGCCCAGTATCCTGTCTACCGACAGTGGCCAATGCCAGGTGCCCCAGAGGGAGTGAACCTAACAGGCAATGATCAAGTGATCTCTCTCCTACCATCCATCTCCACCCTCTGACAGACCGAGGCTAGGGACACCATTTCTTACCCGTCCTGGCTAATAGCCATTAATGGACTTAACCACCATGAATTTATCCAGTTCTCTTTTAAACTCTGTTATAGTCCTAGCCTTCACAACCTCCTCAGGTAAGGAGTTCCACAAGTTGACTGTGCGCTGTGTGAAGAAGAACTTCCTTTTATTTGCCTATTAATTTCATTTCTTGTATTATGGGAATAAGTAAATAAGTAAATAACTTTTCCTTATCCACTTTCTCCACATCACTCATAATTTTATATACCTCTATCATATCCCCCCTTAGTCTCCTCTTTTCCAAGCTGAAGAGTCCTAGCCTCTTTAATCTCTCCTCATATGGGACCCATTCCAAACCCTTAATCATTTTAGTTGCCCTTTTCTGAATCTTTTCTAGTGCCAGTATATCTTTTTTGAGATGAGGAGACCACATCTGTATGCAGTATTCGAGATGAGGGCGTACCATCGATTTATATAAGGGTAATAATATATTCTCAGTCTTATTCTCTATCCCCTTTTTAATGATTCCTAACATCCTGTTTGCTTTTTTGACCGCCTCTGCACACTGCGTGGACATTTTCAGAGAACTATCCACAATGACTCCAAGATCTTTTTCCTGACTTCTTGTAGCTAAATTAGCCCCCATCATATTGTATGTATAGTTGGGGTTATTTTTTCCAATGTGCATTACTTTACATTTATCCACATTAAATTTCATTTGCCATTTTGTTGCCCAATCACTTAGTTTTGTGAGATCTTTTTGAAGTTCTTCACAGTCTGCTTTGGACTTAACTATCTTTAGCAGTTTAGTATCATCTGCAAACTTTGCCACCTCACTGTTTACCCCTTTCTCCAGATCATTTATGAATAAGTTGAATAGGATCAGTCCGAGGACTGACCCTTGGGGAACACCACTAGTTACCCCTCTCCATACTGAGAATTTACCATTAATTCCTACCCTTTGTTCCCTGTCTTTTAACCAGTTCTCAATCCATGAAAGGACCTTCCCTTTTATCCCATGGCAGCTTAATTTACATAAGAGCCTTTGGTGAGGGACCTTGTCAAAGGCTTTCTGGAAATCTAAGTACACTATGTCCACTGGATCCCCCTTGTCCACATGTTTGTTGACCCCGTCAAAGAATTCTAATATATTAGTAAGACACGATTTCCCTTTACAGAAACCATGTTGACTATTGCTCAACAGTTTATGTTTTTCTATGTGTCAGACCATTTTATTCTTAACTATTGTTTCGACTAATTTGCCCGGTACAGACGTTAGACTTACCGGTCTGTAATTGCCGGGATCACCGCTAGAGCCCTTTTTAAATATTGGCGTTACATTAGCTAACTTCCAGTCATTGGGTTCAGAAGCCGATTTAAAGGACAGGTTACAAACCTTAGTTAACAGTTCCGCAACTTCACATTTGAGTTCTTTCAGAACTCTTGGGTGAATGCCATCTGGTCCCGGTGACTTATTAATGTTAAGTTTATCAATTAATTCCAAAACCTCCTCTCATGACACTTCAGTCCGTGACAGTTCCTCAGATTTGTCACCTACAAAAGCCAGCTCAGGTTTGGGAATCTCCCTAACATCCTCAGCCGTGAAGACTGAAGCAAAGAATCCATTTAGTTTCTCCGCAATGAGTTTATCGTTTTTAAGCGCTCCTTTTGTATCTCGATCATCAAGGGGCCCCACTGGTTGTTTAGCAGGCTTCCTACTTCTGATGTACTTAAAAAACATTTTGATATTACCTTTGGAGTTTTTGGCTAGCTGTTCTTCAAACTCCTGTTTGGCTTTTCTTATTACATTCTTGCACTTAATTTGGCAGTGTTTATGCTCCTTTCTATTTGCTTGACTAGGATTTGACTTCCACTTTTTAAAGGAAGTCTTTTTATCTCTCACTGCTTCTTTTACATGGTTGTTAAGCCACGGTGGCTCTTTTTTAGTTCTTTTACTGTGTTTCTTAATTTGGGGTATACATTGAAGTTGGGCCTCTATTATGGTGTCTTTAAAAAGCGCCCATGCAGCTTGCAAGGATTTCACTTTAGTCACTGTACCTTTTAACTTCTGTTTAACTAACCCCCTCATTTTTGCATAGTTCCCCCTTTTGAAATTAAATGCCACAGTGTTGGGCTGTTGAGCTGTTCTTCCCACCACAGGGATGTTGAATGCTATTGTATTATGGTCATTATTTCCAAGCGGTCCTGCTATAGTTACCTCTTGGACCAGCTCCTGCGCTCCACTCAGGACTAAATCTAGAGTTGCCTCTCCCCTTGTGGGTTCCCGTACCAGCTGCTCCATGAAGCAGTCATTTAAAATATCGAGAAATTTTATCTCTGCATTTCGTCCTGAAGTGAAATGTTCCCAGTCAATATGGGGATAATTGAAATCCCCCACTATTATTGAGTTCTTAATTTTGATAGCCTCTCTAATTTCCCTTAGCATTTCATCATCACTATCACCATCCTGGTCAGGTGGTCGATAATAGATCCCTAATGTTATATTCTTATTAGAGCATGAAATTTCTATCCATAGAGATTCTATGGAACATGCAGATTTGCTTAAGATTTTTACTTCATTTGATTGTACATTTTCTTTCACATATAGTGCCACTCTCCCCCCCCCCCCCCCCGCACGACCTGTTCTGTCCTTCCGATATATTTTGTACCCCGGAATGATTGTGTCCCATTGATTGCTCTCAGTCCACCAGGTTTCTGTGATGCCTATTATATCAATATCCTCCTTTATCACAAGACACTCTAGTTCACCCATCTTATTATTTAGACTTCTAGCATTTGTGTACAAGCACTTTAAAAACTTGTCACTGTTTATTTGTCTGCCCTTTTCTGATGTATCAGATTCTTTTTTATGTAAATGTTTATCATCTGATCTGGCCCCTACTTTATCCTCTTCCATCCTCTGCTCCTGACTATAACCTGGAGATTCTCTATCATTAGACTCTCCCCTAAGAGAAGTCTCTGTCCAATCCACATGCTCCTCTGCAGCAGTCGGCTTTCCCCCATCTCCTAGTTTAAAAACTGCTCTACAACCTTTTTAATGTTTAGTGCCAGCAGTTTGGTTCCACTTTGGTTTAGGTGGAGCCCATCCTTCCTGTATAGGCTCCCCCCATTCCAGAAGTTTCCCCAGTTCCTAATGAATGTAAACCCCTCCTCTCTACACCATCATCTCATCCATGCATTGAGACTCTGAAGCTCTGCCTGCCTACCTGGCCCTGCGCGTGGAACTGGGAGCATTTCTGAGAATGCCACCATAGAGGTCCTGAATTTCAGTCTCTTCCCTAGCAGCCTGAATTTGGCCTCCAGGACATCTCTCGTACCCTTCCCTATGTCATTGGTACCTACATGTACCACGACCACCGGCTCCTCCCCAGCAGTACACATAAGTCTGTCTAGATGCCTCGAGAGAGCCGCAACCTTCGCACCAGGCAGGCAAGTCACCATACGGTTCTCCCGGTCATCACAAACCCAGCTATCTACGTTTCTAATGATCGAATCTCCCAATACTAATACCTGCCTTTTCCTAGCAACTGGAGTTCCTTCTCCTGGAGAGGTAACGTCAGTGTGAGAGGCAACCCCAGCACCGTCCGGAAGGAGGGTCCCAACTATGGGAAGGTTTCCCTCTGCTCCCATTGACTGCTCTGCTTCTCTGGGCCTTTCATCCTCCTCAACAGCGCAGGTGCTGTCTGACCGGAGGTGGGACAATTCTACAGTGTCCAGGAAAGCCTCATCAACAAGCTCTCTGCCTCCCTTAGCTCCTCCAGTTCTGCCACCCTTGCCTCCAGAGTCCGTACGTGGTCTCTGAGGGCCAGGAGCTCCTTGCACCGAATGCACACATACGCCATCCGCCCACGGGGCAGGTAATTATACATGCTACACTCAGTGCAATAAACTGGATAGCCCCCACTCTGCAGCTGGGCTTCTGCCTGCATTGTCTCCTAGTTAATGAAGGGCTTGTTTAAAGCAAGAAGTTTTGAATGTAGTTTGGGCTATAGGTTTTAAGGGGACTAAAGGGTATAAGATAGAACCGGCAAGGGACCCGCGCTCCCTTTCTGCTCCCCTTCCAAACTCCCTTGCAAAACTCCCTGTTAGCAGCCCCTGTTCGCAAAAGCCACCCCAGATGATTGCCCAAGCATCAGAAGGCTGGCCTTCAATAAGTGTTAAAGTTTTAAACTGCAGTGTGTCCTTTTCCTTCCCTCCTCCCCCACCCGTACCTTGGCAGTTATCCTCCTAGTTGTGTGATGAATTAATAAAGAATGCATGAATGTGAAGTAACAATGACTTTATTGCCTCTGCAAGCGGTGCTCGAAGGGGGGAGGGAAGGGTGGTTAGTTTATAGGCATGTAGAGTGAACGGGGGGGGGGGTTAATCAAGGAGAAACAAACAGAAGTTTCACACTGTAGCCTGGCCAATCACAAAACTCATTTTCAAAGCTTCTCTGATGCGCACCGCACCCTGCTGTGCTCCTCTAACCGCCCTGGTGTCTGGCTGCGCGTAATCAGCGGCCAGGCGATTTGCCTCAACCTCCCACCCCGCCATAAATGTCTCCCCCTTACTCTCACAGATATTGTGGAGCGCACAGCAAGCAGCAATAACAATGGGGATATTGGTTTCGCTGTGGTCTATCCAAGTCAGTAAACTGCGCCAGCGTGCTTTTAAACGTCCAAATGCACATTCTACCACCATTCGGCACTTGCTCAGCCTATAGTTGAACAGGTCCTGACTACTGTCCAGGCTGCCTGTGTACGGCTTCATGAGCCATGGCATTAAGGGGTAGGCTGGGTCCCCAAGGATAACTATAGGCATTTCAACATCCCCAACAGTTATTTTTTGGTCCCGGAAGAAAGTCCCTTCCTCCAGCTTTTGAAACAGACCAGAGTTCCTGAAGACATGAGCATCATGTACCTTTCCCGGCCATCCCACGTTGATGTTAGTGAAACGTCCCTTGTGATCCACCAGGGCTTGCAGCAGCATTGAAAAGTACCCCTTGCAGTTTATGTACTCGGTGGCTTGGTGCTCCGGTGACAAGATAGGGATATGGGTTCCGTCTATCGCCCCACCACAGTTTGGGAATCCCATTGCAGCAAAGCCATCCACTATGACCTGCACATTTCCCAGTGTCACTACCCTTGATATCAGTAGGTCTTTGATTGCATTGGCTACTTGGATCACAGCAGCCCCCACAGTAGATTTACCCACTCCAAATTGATTCCCCACTGACCGGTAGCTGTCTGGCGTTGTAAGCTTCCACAGGGCTATCACTTCTCAACTGTGAGGGCTGCTCAACTGTGAGAGCTGCTCTCATCCTGGTATTCTGGCGCTTCAGGGCAGGGGAAAGCAAGTCACAAAGTTCCATGAAAGTGCCCTTACGCATGCGAAAGTTTTGCAGCCACTGGGAATCCTCCCACACCTGCAACACGATGCGGTCCCACCAGTCTGTGCTTGTTTCCTGGGCCCAGAATCGGCGTTCCATGGCATGAACCTGCCTCCGTAACATCATGATTTGCACATTGCTGGGGCCTGTACTTTGTGATAGGTCTATGTCCATGTCAATTTCCTCATCACTCTCGTCGCCGCGCTGCAATCGCCTCCTCGCCTGGTTTTGCTTTGGGATGTTCTGGCTCTGCATATACTCCAGGACAATGCGCGTGGTGTTCATAGTGCTCATAATTGCCGCGGTGCTCTGAGCGGGCTCCATGATCCCAGTGCTATGGCATCTGGGCTGAAAAAAAGGCACGAAACTATTGTCTGACCGAGGGGCGAGTGAAGACATGGCTTACAGGGAATTAAAATCAACAAAGGTGGCTGTGCATCAGGGAGAAACACAAACAACTGTCACACAGAATGGCCCCCCCAAAGATTGAACTCAAAACCCTGGGTTTAGCAGGCCGTTGATTTCACGGAGGGAGGGGGAAGCAAATGAATACAGAACAAATCTGGTCCATCTATCTTTTACATCTTAGGCTGGCAGCAGACAGTGCAGCATGACTGATAGCCATCAGTATCTTCTGGGTGCTTGGCAGAAGATGCTATTTTACGATTGCTAGCCATTGTCGTCAAGACGGTTCAATAGGATTGCCGGCAGGACTGAGTCTCCAGGAAACAAAACATGTCTGCCCAGGTGCCTCTGACTGAACTCACTGAGGAATACGACTATGATAGATACCAGTTGTAATACACCATCTACTACCAAAAGGCAAGGAGCTGCTGCTGTATAGCAATGCAGTCCCACATCTGCCAGCACCCAGATGACATATGGTGACGCTGAGCTGAGCTGAGCGGGCTCCATGCTTGCCGTGGTATGTTGTCTGCACAGGTAACCCAGGTAAAAAGGCGCAAATCGATTGTCTGCCGTTGCTCTGACGGAGGGGGAGGGGCCTGACGACATGTACCCAGAACCCCCCGCGACACTGTTTTTGCATCATCAGGCATTGGGATCTCAACCCAGAATTCCAATGGGTGGCAGAGACTGCGGGAACTGTGGGATAGCTACTCACAGTGCAACGCCCCGGAAGTCGACGCTAGCCTCGGTACTGGGACGTGGTCCGCCGACTTAATGCACTTAGAGCATTTTACGTGGGGACACACACAATCGTCTGTATAAAACCGATTTCTATAAAACCAGCTTCTATAAATTCGACCTAATTTTGTAGTGTACACATACCCTAAGAGACTTGAACTTAATGCAATAAGGTTTCTCTAGGATATTGCAGGAGATTGCTGTATGCCAGGCTTCTACCCACTCTGTGTACTGGTTGCCAGAAAGGAATACAGTCCATATGGCCAAGGAATTAGAGTCACAAGAGTCATGTTGCAGAGTTGCTTTTTAATACTGCCCCTCATAGGGAAGAACATCAGAGTTCTGTGGACTGGGAACAAGCCACATGCCTCAAAACTTGTATTTCCTGAGTCTCCCAGGTGCAACGTGAGGCCCTAAAAGCTATGTTGGGAATGTATGCAACCAAGAGGGCAAATGCCTAGGATATAATGTTATCCTATCTGTGATTTGCTTATAGGGAGGTACCCTGAGAGGCCAGAGGGTTCACCCCCTTTGATCTCCTGTATGGTGGAAAGGGCCAATGTCCCCTGGTTTTCATCAGGGACTCCTGGGAGGGTGACACGGAGGCTAAGGGGGAGCCAGTGGCTGAAGCTGTACAAAAGTTTTGGAAAGATTTAAAGACTATGATGGAAATGGTTCGGCTGAACCTCCCAACAAGCCATGCTGCCCAGGAAGCCCTGTAAGATCCTAATGCCTGTGCCTGGTGATTTGATGCAGGGGACTTGGTACGGATGTCATGCCATGAGAAAGGCACAAGACGCAGAACTCATGGGAGGGGCCGGAGGAGGGGTTCATGATGTTACATTGTGTGGAGGCCCAGCTGCAGCAAGCTGAAAGTCAGTCACAACAGAGAAGGAGTGGTAAACGTGATCAGGTGTCCTGAGGAATAGTCTCAGGTTTTAACTCTGACTTCATGCCATGGCTGAATGCCACTGTGACAGCCCGCTAGAAAGCCTTAGCATGTGAAGTGCTAAGCCCAGGTGAAAAGGCAGAGCTACAGCTGTGTGGCAGAGTCACCCTCAGGGACTTTGCAGCAACCGCGATTTGACTCCTACAATTGTCCAATAAGTTTATTGCGGTAGGGGTGATTTCAGGGCAAGCAGCTAATCATTCCCTTCCCCCTCCATTGCTGCCAGCTTCACTACCCCGTGCTGAGCATGTGCTGCCGCACTCGCTGCCCTCTGCTGGGTGTGTGCCACCAGGCTCGCTGCCCCAAGTGCATGACCTTGCACTGTGCACTATTAAATTTCATTACATTTCTATTACTCCAGTTTTCCAGGCCCTCCAGAGCTTCTTGTATGATATTCCGGCTCTCCTTCGTATTGGCAATAGCTCCTAACTTTGTGTCATCCACAAATTTTATTAGCTCACTCCCACTTTTTGTACCAAGGTCATTAATAAAAATGTTAAGATCAATCCCTAAGGCTAGTAACCTCCCTGCAGCCTGATAGTTCACCTTTGACCAGTTCCTTATCCACTTTTCAATTCTCATATTAATCCCATCTTCTCCAATTTAAGTAATAATTTCCTGTGTAGAACTGTATCAAATGCCTTACTGAAATCCTAGTAGATTAGATCTACTGCATTTCCTTTGTCTAGAGAATCAGTTATCTTCTCAAAGAAAGAGATCAGGTTGGTCCGGCACGATCTACCTTTTGTAAAACCATGTTGTATTTTATCCCAATTACCATTTACCACTATGTTCTTAACTACTTTCTCTTTCAATTTTTTTTCTAAGACCTTACATACAATTGAGGTCAAACTAACCTGTAGTTTCCTTGATCACTTTTCCCCCCTTTCTTAAAAATGGGTACTATTTTAACAATCCTACAGTCATAGGGTATGACTCCCAGGTTTATAGATTTATTAAAAATCCTTGCTAATGGACTTGCAATTTCATGTGCCAGTTTCTTTAATATTCTTGGATGTCTTATCCATTTCATGACTTCTAATTTCTTTACAGTCTACCTCATCATTAATATGCAATGCTACTCCACTACCTTTACCTTTATTTCTGACTTTCCTGAACAGTACATATCCTTCAATACCACTCACTACTCCAGCAATAACTACTATTCCATCATGTTTCTGTTATCCCGATAATATCTGGTTTCACTTCCTGCATCAGTAGTTCTAGTTCCTCCATTTTGTTTCCCAGACTCCTTTCATTGGTGTACAAACATCTTACTTGTTTCTGCTTGGCTTCACGCAGACTCCTCGCCCGATTAGGTACAATCAGTCTACCGTCAGTATCACCTACCTGACTGTTAGTATCATTGACCATAGAATAATAGAATCGTAGGACTAGAAGGGACCTCGAGAGGTCATCTAGACCAGTCCCTTGCACTCATGGCAGGACTAAGTATTATCTATATCATCCCTGACAGGTGTTTATCTAACCTATTCTTAAAAATCTGCAATGTCAGAGATTCCACAACCTCCCTTGGCAATTTTATTCCAGTGCTTAACCACCCTGAAAGTTAGGAAGTTTTTCCTAATGTCCAACCTAAACCTCCCTTTCTCCAACCTAAACGCCCCTTGCTTAAGCCCATTGCTTCTTGTCCTATCCGCATAGGTTAACGAGAACAATTTACCTCCCTATAACAACCGTTTATGTACTTGAAAACTATTATCATGTCCCCTCTCAGTCTTCTCTTCTCCAGACTAAACAAACACAGTTTTTTCAATCTTCCCTCATAGCTCATGTTTTCTAGACCTTTACTCATTTTTATTGCTCTTCTCTGGATTTTCTCCAAATTGTCCACATCTTTCCTGCAACGTGGCACCCAGAACTGGGCACAATACTCCAGTTGAGGCATAATCAGCATGGAGTAGAGCAAAAGAATTACTTCTTGTGTCTTGCTTACAACACTCCTGCTATAAATCCCAGACTGATGTTTGCCTTTTTTGCAACAGTGTTACACTGTTAACTCATATTTAGCTTGTGATCTACTATGACCCCCAGATCCCTTTCCACTGTACTCCTTCCTAGGCAGACATTGGCACTACCTTTCCTTTTAGTGTCCATTCTCCTACCCTCTACAGTTCCTTTCTCCATTGCTGTATACTATCTTTCTTGATTTTCCTCACAGTCAATGTTAGAATCAGGCGTGGAGATTACATGAAAATCTCCCGACTTCCTAGTTTAAAGCTCTTTTAATCAGTTGTGACAACTTCCATTCCAGAAGTCTATTACTCTCCCTACTCCGGTGGAGTCCATCCCATTAGAATTGTCCTCTGTCTTGAATGCCTTCCAGTGGTCAACCATCCCAAAGCCCTCCTTATAGCCTGAGCCATCTGATGATCATCATAATCTTGTCTCACCTTCGTTCTTTTCCTCCAGGGACAGGTAGGATCCCACTGAAAGTCATCTGAGCCTCCATTTCTTTAAGCATCTTCCCCAGCTTGGCATAGTCTCCCTTGATGCATTCCAGCGAGAATCTAGCAGTATTGTTTGCTCCCACATGAAGGAGAATCAGTGGATTCTTTCCTGCTCCCATTAGGATCCTCTTTGGCCTCAGGTCCACATCCCGTATCTTAGCTCCTGACAGACAGCACACCCTTCTGTTCTCCAGATCATCTCTGGTGACAGGCCTGTCTGTTGTTCTCAGTAGGGAGTCACCAACTAACTTCCCTCTAAGCTGCATGACTGTGCAGCGGCCTATTAAGCGTTGTGCAGGATCTCAGGGCTGCGGCAGGGAGAGATGCCTCTCCCCTTCCCAAGCCCCAACCCAGCCTGGCCCTGAACCTGCTGCCGGGGGACAGGCGCCACTCCCCCGATCCAGCCCAGCTGGGACCTGCTGCGGCCGGAGGAAAGGCGCCTCTCCCCCACCAGCCCAGGTGCTGCTGCAGGGAGAGAGAGCTGGGGGGAATTCTCGCTCCCCACTGTAGCCCCGGGGAGCCCCACTGCAACACAAACCCTCATCCCCATCCCCACCCTAGAGCCCGCATCCCCAGCCAGAGCCCTCACCCCCCCACACACTCTAACTCTTTGCCTGAGCCCCACCCCCACTCTCCGGATTCCTCTGCCAACACCACAGTGGCTGAAATGTTTGCACTTTTCACCTCCATTTACAGCCGTTCCAAACAGATCCACACCCTCAGTTGGGCCTGACACAGCTGTGACGAACTGGGACTATTCTTAATGTGGTCTGTGAATGCTGAGTGGGGAGTGTTGGCTGGGAAGGCAGGGGAGTGTGGCTAGGATGGTCTGCACTGGGGGATGGGAGACTGGCTGAGGGAGACTACCTGAGCATGTAACATGAGAACCCAGGAAGGAGTTAGAGGCCAGGTGACACCTTTGCCTGGGAAACAGAACAAGGGGGAGAGGGAGTTTCAGAGCTGGCTGGTGGAATGGTTGGGAGGCAGACAGGACTCTGACCTCCCAAAGGGGCTGTGGTGCCCTGGGACCCCAAGATGCATCTAATTGGGGGGGATCCTGTTGTCTGTGCCTGCAAGACCTGTCTTGGACTGTGTTCCTGTCATCTAAATAAACCTGCTTTACTGGCTGGCTGAGAGTCATGGTGAATCGCAGAAAGCCGGGGGTGCAGGGCCTTGTGTCCCCCCACACTCCGTGACAACTGGTGGCAGTGGTGGGATCTACTGCACCCATGGACAGCGCTTCCTGCAGTAAGTGACTGGGGAGCAGTAAAACGAAGGGGGATCACCGGGGACCAGGTGGGCTGAAGAGTCAGAGAGAGACAGTTCAGGGGGCGATTGACCCCTGGGAGTGTGTGACTAGAGAGAAGTACTGTTGCAGTAACAGGGTCCCCCGGGGAGTCACAGCGAGCGGTCCTGGGGCGGAGGAGTCTGCAGCTCGACCCTGGCAGAGAGGTGGTGACCTGAAGAAGGGCTGGCACACTAGGGGTCTCCCTGGAATGCGGGAAAGCGGAGAGCACAGGCCAGCGAGTGGCCATCAGGAGAATGTATGCTAAATGCCTTAAGAGCGACCTGGTGGAGCTGTGCAGGCGGAGGGGGCTGCGCATTGGGAGGGCCACCAAAGAACAGCTAATTGCCCAGCTGGAGGAGAAGGATTGCTTGGATGAACCGAGCCCTGTCCCTGAGGGAAGCCGCCCGGTGGATGCAGTGTGGGCCCGGGACCCAACCTGGCTGGGAGGGAGCGGACTGCTGCCGAGGACATCCCGAGACCCTGCCTACCTATGCCTAGGGGAGGGGTTGGGGGAAGCCCAGAGAATACTGAGGGCACCCTGACCCTGGCAGCCAGCAGGGGATCGTCCCAGCGGAGCTCCCCGTCCCTGGAACGGATGCGGCTGGAATGTGAATGGAAGATAAGATGGGAAGAGCTTGAGTTAAGGAAGCAAGAACTGAAGCATGAGCGGGAAGAGAAGGAGAACCAACGTCAGCATGAGCTGGAACTGGCCAGGCTGAGGAGCAGTGGGGCCCCAGCTGCGGTGAGCGAGGGGCGACCCAAGACTGCAAAGAACTTTGATAAGTGCTTCCTGGCCCAGCGTAAGGAGGGGGAGGACGTGGATACTTTCCTGATGGCCTTTGAGAATACCTGCAAGCTGCTCCAGGTTGACCCTGCAGACAGGCTCCAGTTTCTCATCCCCTCACTGGACTCCACAGCCAGGGAGGTGTACAGCCGACTGAAAGGGGCAGAGACAGGGGACTACGAACTGTTCAAAAAGGCCCTGCGCCACGAGTTTGGGCTGACCCCTGAGATGTACCAGAAAAGGTTCCAGAGTCAGCGTAAAACCCGTGAGGTCACATATCTACAACTGGCCAACCGGGCACAGGGGTATGCCAGCAAGTGGACAGCTGGGGCCCAAACTAAAGAAGACCTGCTTGACCTATTCATACTGGAGCACGTGTATGAGCAGTGCCCCTCCGACCTGAGGCGATGGTTGATGGACCAAAAGCCAGAGAACCCGCAGCATGCAGGCCAGCTGGCCAACGAGTTTGTGAACAGTTGGACAGGGGATAACAGGGAGGAGTCCCAAAGGAACAGTCCCACCACAATGCAGAGAGAGAGTGACCCTTGGACCTCCCCGCGGGAAATATGGAGAACCCCCACCAAAGGGGAACACCCAGGGTCAGGTCCATCCGACCGGCTCGAGGGGACCTATGGGACATGGGCTGCTATCACTGTGGCCAGAGAGGTCACATACGGGCCCAGTGCCTCAGGCTCATGGACAGACTGAGTGGACCCAACCCACAGAGAGTCGACTAGGTAAAAATCCAGCCGGACGAGGGGCAGCGTTCCCAGGCAAGGGGGGCTGGCAGCGTACCACCTGCTAAGGAGGGAGGAGAGCTCCAGGCCAGCTCCTCTGGGGAGCTGGATGCTCCAGACTCAGGGTTTTGGGTTTACAGGGTGGACCCGGGGCGGTCCCTGTGGAGCGAGTACCTTGTTCCCCTGGAGGTGGATGGGAGGAAGGTCAATGGATACTGGGATACAGGCCCAGAGGTGATGATGGCCCGGCCCGAGGTAGTGGCCCCAGATTGGGTAGTGCCCAACACCTATCTGACCCTGATAGGGGTGGGTGGGACCCCAGTCAAAGTGCCCATGGCAAGGGTACACCTGAAGTGGGGGGCCAAGGAGGGCCACTAGGACGTGGGGGTACACCCGTATTTGCCCACTGAGGTGTTGATGGCGGGGGGGACCTGGAGGACTGGCCAAGCAACCCCCAGGGCGCCCTGGTCATGACCCGTAGTCAGAGCTGGCGAGGGGCACTGCTCCCTGACCTTGGGGAGGGTACCGAGAATGGGCTCCCCCAGGGAAAATGGAGTTAGGGGGAATCCGGAGGCAGCTGGTGGTACCCCAGAAGTATCGCTGCTAGCTGCTGTACCGGGCCCATAACATTCCCCTCTCAGGGCACCAGGGAACTTGGCGTACCCAGCAGAGGCTGCTATGAACTTTTACTGGCCTGGAATCTTTATTACTGTCCGACAGTACTGCCGATCCTGTAACCCCTGTCAGAGGGTGAGGAAGGCCTCGGACAAGGGGAAAACGGCTTTAGAACCCTTGCCCATCATAGAGGAGCCTTTCCAGAGGGCGGCCAGGGTAAAAAGGGGGGCTCTGAACCAAGAGAGCCTGAATCACCGACCTCCAGACTGGAACGCTGGGAGAAGACCCCAGCCCAGTTGGAACCCCAGGGGTATTGGGGTGAGAAAAGGGCACGGGCCGCATAAACCTTCCTACATGCAAACTATGAGTGTCCTCGAGCACACCCGACCTAAGTGTGTGGGGGGGTGAAACTGGAAGGGCCTGGTGTAATTCTCAGCAAGGAATGGGAGGGATGTTGGGGCATACATGAGAACGTGGGTAGGTTCAGACTTCCCCGGGCCACTGGCTGAAGTTACCCAGCTCAGTTCGGTCTCAAAGGGGGAAGAGATGTGACGAACTGGGACTGTTCTTAATGTGGTCTGTGAATGCTGAGTGGAGAGTGTTGGCTGGGAAGGCAGGAGAGTGTGGCTAGGATGGTCTGCATTGGGGGATGGGAGACTGGCAGAGGGAGAATACCTGAGTATGTAACATGAGAACCCAGGAAGGGGTTAGAGGCCAGGTGACACCTTTGCCCGGGACAAAGGGGAGAGGGAGTTTCAGAACTGGCTGGTGGAATGGCTGGGAGGCAGACAGGACTCTGACCTCCCAAAGGGGCTGTGATGCCCTGGGACCCCAAGATGCACCTAATTGGGGGGGATCCTGTTGTCTGTGCCTGCAAGACCTGTTTTGGACTGTGTCCCTGTTGTCTAAATAAACCTTCTGCTTTACTGGCTGGCTAGTAAAGCTAGTCATGGTTAATCGCAGAAAGCCGGGGGTGCAGGGCCTTGTGGCCCCCCACACTCCGTGACAACGGCACAACCCCTGGGCAAGCTAGATGGAGGTGCAGGCTGGGCCATGAGAGGGACTGCAGAGCCAGCCACCCCCTACTCAGAGGAATACCCCCACCTCACTGACCCCTGCTCACTCACCCACATTGCCCCCCTCAATTCTGAAAGCCTGGGTGGGGAAGCTTATTTTCTCTTGTGATGCTCTGAGCATCTCGATCTGAGAATGATGCCCCCTCAGCTGTTCCCTTGGGGAAACAAAAAGATTAATTTAAAGGGAGCTGATTAGGTTCCAAGGTGGACTGGATGATCTCCACCTAGGCTCTCTATGGTCCCGGCCCATGTTGCTAATTGAAAGAACTATGAGCCGATGTCCCTTTTATACAGTTTATTAAAATGAACAAATCAAGACCACACATCACTAAGGCTAAATTACTGTAAACACTATGCAGCTAACTAAGGGTTAAACAATACAATTATACAGCTATGGTCAAATCAGTCAATTAATGAGTTAACAATGATACTATATTGGAATAAAGTGTCATCAGTTGAGTGAAATCATCAGAGTAACACAGCAGAACATCAACCCTTTTAAACCCTAAAACAGGATCTCAAGGAAGTGGCTGTGTATTGAGTTATATACCCCTGGGCAGCTGGTGGAACCCCCCTTGGAGAGGCTAGCCCTCGGCTCCACCCCTTCTGCCCGCAACCTCACCCCTGCGGCCAGAGCCCCGAGCCCTCCTGCAGCCGGGTCCACGAGCCACTCCTTCCTGCCGGCTGGAAGAGCCCTGGGCTGGCCAGGAGGCTCGAGCACCCCCCACCTCAGCCAGAGAAACCCCAAACCCCTTCCCCCGCACCTGCCTGGAGGTGCTCCGAGCCAGCCGCATCCATGCTGCACCTCCCCTGCCCAGACCCCAAGCTGGTTCCAGGGTGGCTGAGTAGGCGGTATGTATTACTCAGCTTCCTGGGTTCATCAGTCATCTCTCTGGAGTCCAGGGAGATGACTGATGAACCCGGGAAGCTGAATAGCACATACAGCTGCCCCGGAACGTGCATGGGCATAATAAAGCAAAACTTCCCCTGCCAAACCCTACAACCAGGGATCCAGTGGCAGTGGCAGTGCCAGAGGAGGCTGAATCTCCCCTGGCCTATTATACCCACCGCCCATGTATATATTCCACTCAGAGAGCTTCACCCAGGCAGTTAGCCAGCTGAATAGTTGAATACTGAAACCAAATTATTGCTTACATTTAAGACTCAACCTCAAAGCCAATTAAAGCTTCCTCTTTACCTTTCACCATTGTGTAGCTAATCCTTCTCCTTGCCTTCCCTTCCCCACACCAACACAAACACAGACCTTACTGAGACTTTCGCAAGCAGAAGTTTAAACAGCTCTTATTAAACAATTTATATCCAACAGCATAGTTTGTTTGAACACTAGCACAGATGAGCAACGTGCATTCAATGATTTCACTATGGCTTTTCTAAAGGGAAATCATGTTTCACCTATTTATTAGAATTCTTTGAGGGAGTCAGGAAACATGTGGACAACGGTGAGCAGGTGGATATAGTGTACTTGGACTTTCAGAAAACCTTTGAAAAGATCTCTCAACAAAGGCTCTTAAGCAAACTAAGCAGTCATGGGGTAAGAGGGAAGATCCTCTTGTGGATCAGTAACTGGTTAAAAGGCAGGAAGCAAAGGGTAGAAATAAATGGTCAGTTTTCACTGTGGAGAGAGGTAAATAGCAGGGTACCACAGGGCTCTGTACTGGGACCAGGATCGTTAACATATTCCTAAATGATCTGGGAAAAGGGGCTAACAGTGAGGTGGCAAAGTTTGCAAATGATACAAAATTACTCAACATGGTTGAGTTGAAAGCAGACTTCAGAGTTACAAAGGGATCTCACAAAACTGGGTGACTGGGTAACACAATGGCAGATGAAATTCAATGTTGATAAATGCAAAGCAATGCACATTGCAAAACATAATCCCAACTATACATACAAGATGCTGGGGTCTAAATTAGCTGTTACCACTCAAGAAAGAGATCTTGGAGTTATTGTGGGTAGTTCTCTGAAAACAACCACTCAATGTGCAGCAGCAGTCAAAAATGTTACCAGAATGTTAGGTGCCATTAGGAAAGAGAGAGATAAGACAGATAATATCACAATACCTCTATATGAATCCATGGTACACTCACACCTTGAATACTGTGTGCAGTTCTGGTCACACCTGTGATGGAGCAGGGAGCGGAGCAGATTTAACCTGGGAATGTTACAAGGGGGTTGCATTGGGGATGGGGGACTTCCCTTGAAGGAAGCTACCTGAGCTGTAACCTGAGCCAGGAGGGGGGTTGGGAGAAATAACACCTTCTGCCCGGGAGACTGAACAAAGGAGAGGAGGAGCTGGGGGGAGGGGGAAGAGAGGAGCTGTGGGAGGAGTTTTGGTTTGTTTCAGTTTGGGCTGGGTGGTGCAACGCAGGGAACCCCAAGCTGGGGGCTAAGCTCCCTAAACCCCCCAGAAGGACTTGATTGAGGGGTTCTGGTTGTACCTACATGCTCTGCTCGGGACTGTGTTCCTGTCATCTAATAAACCTTCTGTTTTACTGGCTGGCTGAGAGTCACGGTGAATCTCGGGAAGAGAGGGGTGCAGGGCCCTGACTCCCCCACACTCCCAAAAAGATAGATTAGAATTGGAATAAGTACAGAGAAGGGCAACAAAAATGAGTATGGGTATGGAACAGCTTCCATAGGAGAAGAGATTAAAAATACTGGGACTGTTCATCTTGGACAAGAGACAACTAAGGAGGGGTATGATAGAGGTCTATAAAATCATGAATGGTATGGAGAAAGTGAATAAGAAAGTGGTATTTACCCCTTCACAACACAAGAACCAGAGTTCACCCTATGAAATTAATAGGCAGCAGGTTTAAAATAAACATAAGGAACTATTTATTCAGACAATGTACAGTCAACCTGTGGAACTCATTACCATGGGATGTTACGAAGGCCAAAAGTATAATAGGATTCAAAAAGGATAGATGGAGGATAGGCTATAAGCCAAAGCAGTCAGAGCTGCAACCCCATGCCCTGGGTGTCCCTAAACATCTGACTGCCAGAAGCTGGGATGGGATGACAGGAGATGGATCACTTAATAAATTCCCTGGTCTGTTCACTTTCTCGGAAGCATCTGGCCCCGACCACTGTTTGAGGATGGAATACTGGGCTAGAGGGACTACTGGTCTGACCACATATGGTTAGTCTTATGTTCTTAAGTTATGTTCTTGACATTGTTTATGCTCACCACCTTTGGGTAAATCACATGACTGATTGCCTCAGAAACCTCTGTCCCCACAGTTAATTTGCCAAGACCGAACTGATTAGCAGTGGACCTGCAGCAGTCAGGAGTACACAGCTTCCAGACAGTTATAGCAACCCGCTTCTGGACCAACTTCCCCACCCTCCTGCATGTGTTCTGACACTGCAGAGTCAGGGCAAGCTGCTCACAAAGCTCCAGAAAAGTCCTTTTCTTCCCAGGAAAGCTCTGGAGCGACTGCTGGTCATCCCAGGTCTGCATGACAATGCAATCCCACCAGTCTGTGCTTGTGGCCCTTCTCCACAGGTGTTGGACTACATAGGGGGTATCAGCAGCTATACCAAGAGAAATGAACAGTAACAGCCAGTTTATGTGTATCCTCCTCCTCTGACAGAAGCCTTCAACAGGTCAGAAAATGCCACCAAAATGTCAACTAGCATCCACCAGTGGGATGTTCTGCCCACTTTATGAAACAGGAGTGAAAATGCAAGCATGGTAAATTCTTCAAATGGGGCCTCACTCATGTTGCTGGCTCCAGTTGCCGGCAGCTTGCAGACCCAAAACACAGCTTAGCTGGCTGTACTGGGGGGTGAGACAACTTCTCATAAAGTGCTGTGGGAGGGACACTCAAGTGTTTCCATGGTGCACAAGGAACAAAGGGCTGAAGAGGCTACAGCTGGGAGAGTGCTAGGAAGCTTGGGAGAGGCTGATTTGACTGGGTCTGCGCAGTGCACTGTGGGCACGTGAGCGTTGGTGTGAGACGTAAGTGGGAGTAAAGTTTTCCCACAGTGCACCACAGTCCTAGAGCTAGAGCGGCCACATTTCGGTGTGGGGGACACTAAGGACTCTGGGACATGTTTGCTTTGACTTGGGTCTGTGCACTGCCACGTGGGCATCAGAGCCCTAGGTTCCAGCACAGGTTAGAAAAGTCTAACATAGGTTTAAAAGAGTGCAGACATTCATGCCCGGGTTCCCTAACATGGGTCATCTGACTTGAGTCCCACTGAGACTGAGATTACATTGCAATGTAGACATATCCACTGTCTTCTGCTGTAAGCGTTGGTGCAAAGGGTCCTAAATGATGTGTGGGAAGATTTGCATCATGAGAAAACCACCTGTATTCTATTTTCACATTTTCTAATCTGTCAGAGTAGCAGGCGGTGGAGAAGTGATGCAAATGCATAAGACACAAGAGTAAAGCTAAGCAAGAAAAGCACAGAATCGAGATTCAACATCCTGAAGTTTGAACTTGGAGTCCGACACATTCATTCCTTCACTGACCATCATCACGTGCACAGCATGGAAGTGCTCCTTGTCCAAAAAGGCCGTCAGAGTGGGATCCACGGGGAAGGAATGTCCTCTGAAGGCACCAACTGTTTCTTTCTTTGCCCCATGAAACTTTGGACCCAAATGGCAAATGACAATTGCTCCCAATTTAACCATGGCATCATTTGGGACCAGAATGAATGCCACTGAACTAAGGAGCAGTGTTCTAAAAATAAATTGTTTAGATGGGCCATAGGTTTCCATCTCAAGAGTGTAACCCACCAAAGATGGGGTAGTTATTAAAAAAGGTATAATTCTGCAGCTATCTCACATTCAACACTGAGTTCATTTTATACACATTTGCAGCACCTACAAGGGATGAGCTCATCAAAAATGCAACTTCAATTTTCTCCATCTCTACAGAGATAGGGATTGGGCTTCCCAAATAAAAGGCAGCATGCACCTGATTTGGAAGGAAATGTCTTCAACACTAACCTCCTGCAGAGCTTCAGCCACAATTGCTTTGGGATCCAAATCCATGGCCCTTTTGCCGAGTTCCAAGTCACTGACTGGGGAATACACTTCCCAGATCATCTGAAACTATATTGCCATAACCAACTGAATAACAGCGTGATGACCAAACTAAATTAAAACCCACAATGCTTCATAACACTAGCTGACCAAACTGGACCAGAGGGATTTGCAACTGGGCTACTGAGTGAATGGAATCAGTATTCTCTTCAGCTAAACTGAAGTGGAAAAACACAGCTTGTGAAATCACAGCAGTGCTGTTGCAATGACAGCTTCCATTTAAGAATGGGATTTTACTGAAACCTGAGTTCTAACATGGAACTATTAGTCTGGAATGTAACTTGCTTACCTAAGCTCTCACAATCAAAACTATTATTCAGGGATGCAAATTGTTTTATTACAAACCACTGGGTTGTCTGTATAAGATTTACTGGGAAATCAGTTCTTATAAATAAAAGGTTAAAAGTGTTTTAACTGATAAAAATATAAATATATTATCGTAAAAAGCAACAGAGGGTCCTGTGGCACCTTTAAGACTAACACGGCTACCCCTCTGATATATTATCGTAGCAACTGTAAGTGAAATAGTGGTATTTATAATCAAAATAAGAAAGTAGTCAATAGTGAATATGTAAAGTGTATCGTATTTGAAGTCAGGGCCAGTCTACAACATTTTGGCACCTGAGGCGGGGAGATCAAAAGACGTCCTCCTGCCCCCTCGCTTGGGCCAAAACTTTGAAAGGTCTCAATTCTGCCTTCTTCCTGTTCTACTCCTCTCATGGTACTGCTCTGCTACCTACCCCAATAAAGGAGAAATAACAACTTAAAATGCCTTGTTCAAAAATGTTAAGTAACACTTAACTTTCAAACGCCTGAACAGCAAATGTAACTTTTCTTGTCTGCATAGTAAACACTGGCATTTTTATCTGTTTGAATAATCAAAGTGGTGCTTTCCGTGCCTTCTTGGTTGCAAAGATTTGAACTGCTTCCTGCTGAAGGTCCACAGTCTGGGCCAGCTCATGCTCTATTGAGATGGTTGGAAGGCCGACCAGTCTCTCCTGTGTCATTGTGGAGCGTAGATGTGTTTTTATTAACTTCAGCTTGGAGAAGCTGCGTTCTCCACTGGCAACTGTTACAGGAAGTGTTAGAAGTATGCGCAGAGCAACAAAAGCATTTGGAAAGAAAGCATCTTATTTGTGCACATATATTCCCGAACAGCCTTTGGAGTTGATCCTGCTGAAATGTATCTTGGAAGGGCTTTCAGTTCATCACCTAAATCACTCGCATCAATATCGTCCATGTCATCATGTGTCAACACTGACTCTAGTACCCTGCATTACTGGTGTTGGTCTTCTTCAGGTATAGTGAGGAGTTTTGGAATATCATATAACATCCCAAATACACTCCTGTGTTCCTTGAGCTGCATGAAACATTCTTCAACTGACTGTATTGCACAATCTAGCACCTAGTTAAAGAATTCAACTTTGAATTGTTGTTTGGAGTTTCTTATGGAATTATCCCGTACCTTGCAATCAAAATGTCGTCTTCTTCGGTGACTCTTGTATTCTTGAATGGGTGGGAAAATAGCTTCAGTGTGAAGTTCCTCTGCCAACTTCTGTGCACTCTTTAGAACATTTTGAAATCCCTCATCTGACCTGTAAGACTGTAGGTATGACTTTGCTTTGTCCAGTTGTTCCATTGCTCCAGATATAGCAAGGTCAACACCTTGGAATCTCTTTCTTACAACATTTATTTCAAACAGTAGGTCATGCCACAACACTAAGCCACACAGAAATGTGAAGTTATGTATGTTTCTGGTGATTCCATTTCCCTCTGCCACTGTTCTCCCACGAACAGTTCCTGTCATAGCATTATCCTCCATAATGGCAACTATGGCATCATCTATCTTCCTAATTTGGTGTTTGATAGGCTTTATCGCCTCCACTCGACTTTCCCATCATGTGGCACTCAGTGGTTTCAGTGTCCGAGAGGATGTTCCCAGAGGTTGCTTCAAAATTTGCCATCAGTGAGTTGATTCAGAGAAAAATACATAAATGCTTTGAATTACATTAAAAAATTCAAGTATCAAAGGGGTAGCCGCGTTAGTCTGGATCTGTCAAAAGCAACAGAGTCCTGTGGCACCTTTAAGACTAACAGATGTATTGGAGCATAAGCTTTCGTGGGTGAATACATGCGTCTGACGAAGTCTTAATTAGTCTTAAAGGTGCCACAGGACTCGCTGTTGCTTATTAAAAAATTCAGCAGCCTCACTAGAAGCTGATGCTGCATCACTGATCACCAAGTTCAATGAATGACAACTGCATGGGACAAAAAAAAGCTCAAGGGTTTAACTCTCGGATCCGTGTCTGCACTCCTCTGGTTGGCACCATTATCGTAGTCCTGACCTCTCATGTCAGCTATCGCAATTCCTGTATCTTCCAGCTTTTTAAGAAGCACATTTGTCATACCAGCTCCTGTAGTATCATCAATGTCAATAAATTCTAGAAAATGATCTCTGACAGTCACCATTGCAGGGACATTTTCTCTAGGTTCTGTTGTTGTTACAAAACGCACCATTAAAGTCATTTGTTCCATATGGCTGATGTCAGGTGTGCAGTCCAGAATAACAGAGTAATATCTTGCTGACTTCAGATCTGCCACAATCTTCTGTTTGACTTTTGTTGCCAGTAACTGTATGATCTCATTTTGAATTGTTTTTCCAAGGTAGTGGTGTGTGTACTTTTTGTGGGTGGTGACTCTTCTTAGCTGCTCCTGGAGTACAGCATCAAACTCAGCCATCAGCTCCACAATTGTAAGGAAGTTTCCATTGTTTGGCACATACAGCTGATCTGAAGTGCCACGCAGTGCTAGGTTTTGGGTAGCATTCTCACAACAGCAATGAGCCTTTTCAGAACATTTTGCCAGTAAAGAGACTCTAATGCAATCTTCTCTTGATGCTGATCATCTATGGTGGCCTTTAACCTTAGTCTCATCTCAAGCTCTTTCCATCTATGGAATGCCCTCTGGTGATTTGCTGCCTTCTCATGGCATACCAGATTTCTACCCAGATTTTTCAGTCCTTTGTTCCTGTAGAACCCAATGTGGCTGGAACATTAGACTGGAAGAGTTTGCCAAAAAAACAGTATGCAGCATTCTGGGTTTTTGAGTACATAAGCCATGGCCTCTCCAATTTGTCACCATTGGGGATTTTACGCCAGTTATGTGTTGGATGGAAACTTCTATTTTCATTGTCTTTGGGGAACATGAAGTTTTTCACTTGCTGTGGCCTGTGCAGTACAAGGAAGTCCCTCAGGCTACTGCTCAAGTGGGTCCACTGTCCTAGATCATCTAGACTTAAGGAACTAAACTCAGCAGCAGCTGTTTCTTGCGCCTCCACCGCACTCTTCTCTGATCTACACTTTTCTTCAGGAATGTGCATGGTTACATCCATTTGAGATGGAAATATGGATGCTGCAGAAGCTGCCAGGTCACCTGCACTCTAACTGGAAGATCAGGTATCTCCTCACCACTCACATCCTCACTGGGGCCGGAAGGCTCACCGTGAACATTTGTGTCTATGTATCTCAGGACAGCTCTTCTGCTTAGATAGAAAAGCTTCCTTTGCTTTCTTTCTTTTTCTGAATGCTGCCCTAGAGGGGCGTTTTCCTCTTTCACTCATGACTGCTGTTCTATGCCAGCTATAATGGCTCTCAACACTCAGTTGAAGAGGACAAATAAGCAGGCTGGTAGCAGGACCTGAGTGAGGGAAGATATCAGCATCTTAAGGGCCTAACTGGCTCCTACTACTTCAGTTGACTGCCTGTTCTCCCAAGTAGGTTCAGGGAAGCAGCAGGAAACAGGAAGCTCACTGAGAAGCTGGTGTTAATCAATCCAGGCTCCTGGGGGTGCTAGAAAGGTACATAAGAAGTGCCTCCTCCTCTCTCTCCCTGCAACTCCTGCTGTTTTCTGTTATTCCCTCTCACCTTTTCTCCTGCCTGCCTGTTATGTCTCTTGTGCCCTCCTTCCTCCAGCACAGCACTCCACCATCTCTGTGCATCTAGAGCAGAGAGAATACATAGGCACCAGCAGCAGACACAATTTTCTACACTCTGGGTTCTAGTGGTGCCCTCCACATTCTGGCATCTCAGGCGGCAGCCTCAGTTCGCCTCATGGTGAGACAGCCCTGTTTGAAGTCCTTTATATTCATGTTAAATTCTCTGAAACTGTATGATAGGTAGATGCTGTGATCTTTGTACTAACTTCTCCTTTGTATATGTGCTGCAGAATGCAAGTTCAGCAAAAACTAAGGTACAAGAAGCTTGTAAAATGCACTTTAAAAAACCAATTTCTAGGTGTTATGATATACCTGGCTTCTACAATATAGATTAAGTTAGGTTAGAAAAACTTTGTAATTTCTATAATGTTAGCCAATATTAATACAATATTAACATTATATATAATATCACATATATTTCTTGAATTGCCCTCATCTTAAGATCTTCCAAAATGCTTTTTTATTTACGTTACAGAAAGAGATAGCTGAAGTATTGTAATATCAGGGCTAGGCAAAAACATAGCAGAAAAATAGGTAATACTATGCCTTTAATGTTCAAAACAAAATTCTAGTCTTGAGTACATGCTTCTCCATTTTTGTTTAATGCCTGGGGTCTGTATAACAGTCAAAATGTAAAATATATGCCATGTTGAAACTTACAACATCCCCCACATAGAAAGTGTAGCAATTACTGTCTATGAAAAACATGTCACAGAAAATAGAAAAGATATATTAGATAAAGTGATGTAGGGAAAATTGTGAAACTCCCCAAACTTAGGTATAAATACAGGAAGGATAAGCACAGGATCTTTGAGACAGTGTGAGCACTGCAAGTCCTGTCTTCCAAAGGGATTGGTAACGTAAGCACTCTTCCTTTCTGTATTATGCTGTATTAATCCTTGACTAATAATCCTTGTTTAATAAACTGATTAAGACTAGTTATTGGACATCTCATTATTAATTTATATTGCACCCACAACAAGTGTGATCATGTCAGTTCATTGCACAATTTGCAGTATGCCGTTCTTCACTGTTTCAAAGTAGAAATGTTAAATTCCTACTGTTTCCTTAGGAGCATGCCCAATAATTGGAACATTCTTTCCTGCTGGCTGAACTACACTTGAACTTCTTCCATGTCATCATAGGGGGTGGGGAAAAGACACATATAAAATAAGATATTACCGTTTTAGCAAACGGTCATTTGTCTCAAAGTCCCCAATAAATCTGAGGTACATTCTGTCAAACAAAGGTAATATCCAATTATGAGACCAAACTGACTTCAGGACAAAGAGAAAAACCCACAACACAGAGGGGTGGAAGACACTTACAGTTTCATATAAAATGAAATTCCAGAGCAGGTTATGTCTGATAACTCAAAATCAAAACAGATTCTCCCATTGCATACTCCTCTGATCAATTCAATTTTCCTTCACTATGTGCCACCTCATTATTATTGAGTCATGTTACTTATAAAAGATTTAGCTTCATCACAAGAGAGAAAAGCAGCCAACCTTCCCATCTGCAAACAATCCCAGCTCAGCAGGAAAAAGCCCAGAAGCAGCTTTGCCAATAGATGGAAGCAGAGATGAAACACAGAATGACAACTCTGTGTTTGGGATTCATTCAAATCCCCCTTCCTGTGACACTTTCATCTCTGATCCTAAATCCGATGCACTGGGGCTAAAGTGTGACACCTAAGCACAGAGAGTGCTCAGAACATGGCATCACGTGACACACTGGGAGGTGCACAGGTGGAACATGGGAAGGGTAAATGTTATTGTGGCTTACACAGACGCTAATGCTGCTGGGGCGAGGGGGGATTGTGACAGTGATGGGGAAGGAGGGAATCCCTTTGACTCACCCCATCTCCTTCGGGTATCACAGAGGCTGAAATGACACATTTTTCCTACCCCACTTTGTTCTATTTCAATCTATTATACATGAGGAAAATGGTAGAAAAAATATTTTTTTCTGCAAAACCCCGAGCAAGGTGAGAACAACTGGGATTGAGACAATTTGTCCCCAAAGGGGAACTCGATGACTAACAATCACTTTGTAATGGGGAAATAGTATCGATGTGATGCTCGCGTTTGTCTAGACTAGGAAAAAAGATGGAGGTGAGCTCGGCCAAGCTAACCCCAGCCACTGTACCCGGGTTATATCTGCACTGCAAATGTAGTTGTGTTGTTACAACAAGATCTCTAAACTGAGCACCTACATCCATGTACAATACCGGTGGAGACAAAGCACAGGCCGTTTTTACATCAGTGTTGCTAGTCAAGGGGGAGGGATAGCTCAGTGGTTTGAGCATTGGCCTGCTAAATCCAGGGTTATGAGCTCAATCCTGGAGGGGGCCATTTAGGGATCTTGGGCAAAAATCTGTCTGGGGATTGGTCCTGCTTTGAGCAGGGGGTTGGACTAGATGACCTCCTGAGGTCCCTTCCAACTCTGATATTCTATGATTCTAAGGTCAACCGTATCTCCTGCATGTGGTGCTGATGGGTATTTCTGGCAGGCGAAGGACACACTCCCAGGACTTATAAAGTAAAGGATGATGGGATTCACCCCAAAGAAGGAGGAGGTGTAAAAGACAGAGGCAGGCAACTCACGTGGAGCTGAAAGATCACACTGAAGAAAATGGTACAAAGTATGTGGGAATTTGCTAATGTATTTTAGAAAAAAATCTTTGGCCAGCCCTAGTTAGACATTTATGGTGGCGGTTCTCAACTGGAGGTCCGGGGGCTCCTGGGGTTCTGCGAGCCTTTTCAGGGAGTCTGCAGGGCCCCATAGCTGAAACCCCAAGTCCCAGCGCCTGACCACAGGGCTGAAACCAGGAGTGGTGTGGGCTGAAACCCCAAGCACAGGCACCGACTCCGTGCCTGGAGAAAAATTTTCTCCCTGGAGAAAAATTAGTGGGTGTTGAGCACCCACCGGCAGCTCCCAGTGGCCCCGCCCCACCCCCCTGCTCCAGCTCACCTCCGCCTCCTCCACGAGTGCGCCGCCACGTCCTGCTTCTCCTCCTCCCTCCCAGTGTTTGTGCCATGAAACAGCTGATTTGAGGGGCAGGGAGGGAGGGGGGAAGAGGGGGAACACGGCGTGCTGGGGGAAGAGGCGGGGCTGGGACGGGGATTTGGGGAAGGGATCCAATAGGGGCAGGGAGGGGGCGGAGTCAGGGTGGGGACTTTGGGATGGGGTTGGAATGGGGGCGGGGCCAGGAGCGGGGAAAGGGTGGAGTCAGGGCAGGGCCAGAGGTGGGGAAAGGGGCGGGGGGTGCAGGCACCCACTGGCGCCAGAGAAAGTTGATGCCTATGACCCCAAACTCCCCCCCTCCCAACCACTGAAGCCAGGAGCAGCACGGGGCTGAAACCCTGAGCTCCCCTCTTCCCCCGCCCCCCCAAATCTGGGAACAGTGCGGAGCTGAACCCCTGAGCTCCCCTCCCTCCCCTGAAGTCAGAGCGGCAGGGAGCTGAAACACTGAGTTCTCCCTGCTAAATCCAGGAGCGGCACAGGGCTGAAGCCCTGAGCCCAAGAGCAGAGTTGAGGGGGCACGAGGGTGTTGCCTCCCCAAACTGCAGTGCCTTATGAAGAATGGGGCAGTCCTGGGGGCAGCTCCACCCCCCGACCTCCTCCACTCCCTCAGGCCCCACCCACTGGCCAGGTCAGAGATGGGAAGCCAGAGCCAGGCAATGTGGGACAGCCACTCTTCTGGCTGCTGGTGTCATGGAGTGGGTAGCCCTGGCATTCCCCCATCTGCTGCTGGTGCCCGGGGTTGCGGCTGCTCCTCAGCTCCCAGCCCCCTTTGATTGCTCACACAGCCAGTTACAGCTGCCCAGGTAGGGACCTGGCTCCGGGGCTAGCAGAGCCCTCAGGGAGCAGCGACCAGCACACAGCCCTAGACAGGTGAGTGGTCTGCTGAAGTGAGTCAGGGGGTGGAGGTGGCGCTCCCTCCCTGGACCCTACTGTGCGGAACTGGCCCGAGCCCTGCTGGCCCTTGCCCCCTAAAATAGAAGTCAAACTCCCCTTATGCCCAAGGATGCCACCCCCGGGCCCAGAGCCCCAAGTTGCTACCCACTCCCGCTGGGCCCTGGAGTTTTTATAGCATGTTGTGAGGGCCTCAGAAATAAAAGGTTGAGAACTCCTGATTTAAGGCATTACTCGCCTGAGTGGATTCTCTTATGTTTGATGAAAATTGAGCTCTTATTAAAACTCTTCCCGCACTCAGGGCACGTGTAGTTTGTCACTCCTCTATGGATTCGCCGATGACTAATAAGGGCTGAGCTCCGATTGAAGCTTTTCCCACACTCAGAGCATGAGCAGAGTATCTTCCCTACATGGATTCTCTGATGTGTGATAAGGTTTGAGCTCCGACTGAAGCTTTTCCCACACTCAGAGCACTTGTAGGGTCGCTCTCCCGTGTGGATTCTCCGATGTGTGATAAGGTGTGAGCTCTGGCTGAAGCTTTTCCCACACTCAAGGCAGGTGTAGGGTGTCTCCCCAGTGTGAATTCGCCGATGTTTGTTCAGGTTTGAGCTGTGGTTGAAGGTTTTCCCACAATCAGGGCATGTGTAGGGTTTCTCTCCTGTGTGGATTCTCCAGTGCCTAATAAGGTCTGAACTCTCATTGAAGCTTTTCCTGCACTCGGAGCATATATAGGGCGTTTCTCCTGTGTGGATTCTCTTATGTGTGATAAGGTTTGAGCAGTGATTGAAGCTTTTCCCACACTCAGAGCATGTGTAGGGTCGCTCTCCTGTGTGGATTCTCCGATGTGTGATGAGGTGTGAGCTCTGGGTGAAGCTTTTCCCACACTCATGGCAGGTGTAGGGTGTCTCTCTAGTGTGGATTCTCCGATGTGTGATCAGGTTTGAGTTGTGGTTGAAGCTTTTCCCACACTCAGGGCATGTGTAGGGTTTCTCTCCTGTGTGGATTATCCAATGCCTAATAAGGTCTGAACTCTCACTGAAGCTTTTCCTGCACTCAGAGCATGAGTAGGGTGTCTCACCCGTGTGGATTCTCTCATGTGTGATAAGAGCAGATCTCCGACAGAAGCTTTTCCCACACTCAGAGCACATGTAGGGTGTCTCTCCTGTGTGGATTCTCTGATGTGTGATGAGGTGTGAGCTGTGATTGAAGCGTTTCCCACACTCAGGGCATGTGTAGGGCATCTCTCCAGTGTGGATTCTCCGATGGGTGATCAGGGCTGAGCCATGACTGAAGCTTTTCCCACACTCAGAGCATGTGTAGGGTGTCTCTCCTGTGTGGACTCTCTGATGTGTGATAAGGTTTGAGTTCCGATTGAAGCTTTTCCCACATTCAGAGCATGTGTAGGGTCGCTCTCCTGTGTGGATTCTCCGATGTGTGATGAGGTGTGAGTTCCGATTGAAGCTTTTCCCACACTCGGGGCATGTGTACGGCCTCTCTCCAGTGTGGATTCTCTGATGTGTGATGAGGGTTGAGCTCTGACTAAAACTTTTTCCACACTCAAGGCACGTATAGGGTCTCTCTCCCATGTTCATTCTTTCATGTCTAATAACGTCAAATGTCTGATAATATACTGAAGCTTTTCTCTGACCTATGCTGACTCTCACAGGCTTTTGCCTCTGCACAAATCCAAGAAACTTGCCCTTTGGACCTTCCCGCTAATGTCACATGTGGTACAACTTGCTTAGCATATTTGTGCTGTTGATTCTACTCCTCGTTCTCACTCACCATCTGATCACCTGGAAGGATAGAGAGAGAATCCAGGCATCAGTCACTCCCTATGCTGGGGAGAAAGGAAACCCCAGAGAGGAATGGGAAAAGGTGGGAAGAAACCAAAATAAGTGCTGGAGACATCAAACAAAACAGGATTTAATTTGAACCCCTCCCCCAACCCACCCTGCCTAAAGTCCTTCCCCGGAGGACAGAGAAGAGAGGGTCATTTCTGGGTCCACATCCCATTCAGGGGTAAGGAATATTGGGGAGGGAGCTACAGCCAGATGTCAGTCAGTAGAGGAAGGAAGCCAGAAGTGACATCTGTCATGAGGATGCCACATTTGCTGGGAACAATTCTGAATTTGGAGAGCTCACAAGATCTTTGTAGGGAATCCCAAATGTTTCTGTCATTCATGGACAGTTTCTGAGTTGGTTAGCTGAGGCCTCACCTGTCTGGGAACCTTTCTGGAGCTCTCTTTCCTCAGAGCCCTGGAGATCTGGGACCCACAGCTCTTCCCCTCGTTCCAGCCAGGAGATCACATCAGGTTTGGAAACTGGAAACCCTGCATAAGAGAACAAAAACAAGAGAGATCAGCTGAATTTGTGGGATACTTGTCACAAAGAACATTCCATGATTTTACCCTCAGCTCATTTTTACGCATCCTGAAGCCAGCTTCCATAGTTCTAAGCAGCAGGACAGTTATTATTTTTAATCATGTTCATTAAAGCAGTGCCAAAGGGCCAATAAAAATCAGGGCCCCATTGTTCCAGGCACTGTATAAATACAGAGTAGTAAATGCTCCATGCCCTGAGGAACTTACAATCTATATAGACAAAACACACATGGTGGCGGAAGGAATTAGAATACAGGAGCAGAGTGAACAATGTAATGGCAGACAGATATAACACAGGCATATCTTGATATTATTGCTAGTGAATGGAGTAAAAGTACAAGGACTGATAGACTCTGGCTGCAGCTGGACTTTAGTCAGGGAGTGGTTGGTGGGGTCAGGAGGAGAATCTAGAGGCATGGTCTAAACCCAGTGTGACCCATATTTCCCACGGGGAAATATAACCCTGTCCGATGAGACCAACTCACTGTGCAAGATCACACTGAGGCAGTGCAGGCCAGAGTGGGCAAAGACCTGCCCTATCTGGTCATACATTGGCATGACCGGAAGCTTTTCAGGGAGGATGTCCAGGGATGGCCTGGAGCATCTGTAGAGGGGCTAGAGCTGGACTAGAAGAACCAAGAGAACAGGAGATGGCCATGGTGGCCAACAGGAGGTGCCACAAGGAGATGGCTCCATTGGAGGCCAAAGATCCAGAAGAAGGACCACCCTCATGGGCAAATGACTTTTCACCTGAACTTAACTGGAGCAGTAGAGGCCTACTACCACCTCTCAATCTGGACCTGCTGTCTAGCAAATACACATTGTGGGAGAGCAAAGGAGGGACCCAACCCTGAGTCAGGTTTATGAATGTCTCACCCATGTGGATGACAAAGTGTTAGACCCACCGCAGCTGAAATAGTGGCCCTATTTTGAATGGCTAGAGGAGAGACCATATCAGGTGATGAAGCAGGCTAAGACAGGGCTGGTTAAATGCAGCTTCGGTACCCAGGAATTTCCAAAAGGGAGGTGCTTCAATTGGCACATGTAGTGCTGTGCCGGGGCACTTGGGGACAGAGAAGACACTCAACAGAGTGACCATGAAGTTCTACTGGCTGGGCATCCACCCCAGAGGCACGAGACTATTGCCCCTTCTGCCTCAAGTACCAGTGGGTGAGCCAGAAAAAGATCTCAAAGGTCCCCCTGGTACTACTCCCCTCTGCAGGGGTCCCTCTGATGGGCAGGTGCTGGGCTAGGGGACACGGGAAGGATCACTGGATGATTGCCCTGTCGCGTCCATTTCCTAGGAAGCATCTGGCATTGGGCCCTGTCAGAAGACAGGATACTGGGCTACATGGACCATTGTTCTGACTCAGTATGGCCATTCTTATGTTCTTATGGATAGGCATAGAGCTGGTGGGTCCGCTGAAAACATCTGCAGCCAGGTACAAATATACATTGGTGATCTTGGACTATGCCACCTGGGGCTATTCCCCTCTGGTCAGAAATGGCAGCTGTCATCACTAGTAAGCTCATGAAAGTATTTGCCTGAGTAGGGATCCCAAAAGAAATATTTTACAGAGCAAGGGACAAACTTCACCTCACAGTTAATGAAGGTGTGACACTGAGACTAGTCACCTTATGAATGACCCATAAGAACTTAACAAGAGGCATTGAAATGTAATTGAGACAATCTACTTGTATATGATGCATCCGAAGAAGTGAGGTTTTTACTCACGAAAGCTTATGCCCAAATAAATCTGTTAGTCTTTAAGGTGCCACCAGACTCTTTGTTGTTTTTGTAGATACAGACTAACACGGCTACCCCCTGATACTTGTATATGAATTTCAAAGAGATGTACTAGAACTGCAATCATTAACCCACTTATTTGTAGTAATAGAAATCAAGGGTAGTTTCTAAGTGTATTTGTCTGTGTTTGCCTATATTTTGTTAGAAGTATAACAATGTAACCAGATTAGCTTTTGGATGCTAATTCCCTTTTATGTTTTAATTGTGGTATATTATGCAAGCGGATGATTCAGCTAACCTTAAAATCAATAGATGTAAGATACTGCAGGAAACTACTCATATTATTCACATTGTCTTCAGCTTAATTATCTGTGCTTTAATAAAGTACTGGTTAATTGCTGTAAGTGAATAAATCCAACTAGTTTACTTGTATCATAGAATATCAGGGTTGGAAGGGACCTCAGGAGATCATCTAGTCCAACCCCCTGCTCAAAGCAGGGCCAATCCCCAGACAGATTTTTGCCTAAGATCCCTAAATGGCCCCCTTAAGGATTGAACTCACAACCCTGGGCTTAGCAGGCCAATGCTCAAACCACTGAGCTATCCCTCCCCATTATAGGCTTAGGAAATAGACTAGCTTCAAAGCAACCATCTGCATTGCCTATTCTTCCTTGGGGAAGGTCCTGCTGTGACAATTGCTGTGAGGAGGTTTATCAGCTTGCTATAGAACTATAAAGGAAGGACCTGATTCTTTTTATCTTTAGTCTGCTTAAACTTCGAACAGGGAAGTATAGGTCATAGGATGGAGATCTTCCAAATAATGATTTGGATTAACTGGGAAAATTCATGGAAAGACTTGAACAGACTCTACACTTGGATTCCCTATTGGACTATAACCTTTTAAATTGATTCCAGAAAGACTTACAAATCAGCAGCCTCACCATCTCTGCTATGAAACTGACCTAAGGACTTTACACTTATTTCTATGTATATTGATCTTTCAACCTTTTGCACATCTTTTATTTCTTTTTCCTTTTATTATTAAATCTTTAGTTGTTTAGTTACTAAAGGACTGTCATCGGTGTGATTATTGGGCAAGATCTGAGACTCATATTGACCTGGGGATCAATGTCCAGTCCTTTGGGAATGGCGAAACTCACATATGGTGAATCTGGTCTTCAGTAACCCATCACTATATTAGACTTGGCTGTCTAGATGGAAGTCAAGAGCTGGAATGCTTAAAGGGGACTGTGTTTGGTTTCTTGGTAACCAGTGTGGTACTGCAGAAGTTGTTTTGTTATTGGCTTGGTGAATCTAATTATAGAATAAACACCCAGCTTGGGGGATTGTCTGTCCCATTCCTTGCAGTCTGCCCTGAGTGTAGCATTCTCAATGTGGTCCATCCGGGCACCCGGTCACAGAAGGAGTTGTGCCACCTGCTATGGTTCAAGTCCTTGAAGACGTCAGTATACCACCACCAAACCGACAGTCTGGTGGAACAGTTTAACAAAACATTAAAAAGTTGAGATAGAAGTCAGTGGATTGAACTGACACTGGTACCACCTCACCTGTCCTGTTCATCACCCGCAAGGTGCCCCAGGCATCCACAGGTTTCTCCCCATTTGAATTACTGCACGGGAGGCAGTCAAGGGGAATACTGGACCTCCTCCATGAGACATGGGAAGGACAGAACTCCAGAACAACCAATGTAGTGTGCTATGTTATAGTCAAGAAATAAATTGAAGACCCTGGGGGAGCTTGCGAGGGGAAACCTGCAAAAGGGACAACACAATCAGGAGCAGGTCAATAACAAGGCTCGTCTCTGAGAGTTCCAACCTGAAGACCGAGCGATACTTCTGCTGCTGACATTGAAATCCAAGCTACTGGTTGGATGGCAAGTGTGACGGGTTGGATCACAGAAATCCTCTAGGGGCTGCCAACTGATGTGCCAAGACTACTTCTGCCCCTGCTTTCCTGCTCTGGCAGGTTAGGATTTCAGTGTCCTGTCTGGTTTGAGCCAGACCCGCTAGCCTGCTGCAAACCCAGACCCAGGGTCTAAACCACGTCCCCTAACAGCTGTAGGCTTAACTGAAAGCAACTTACAGAAGTGTTCCTGTCTTTAACACTCAGATGTCCAACTCCCAACGGGGTCCAAACCCCAAATAAATCCATTTTACCCTGTATAAAGCTGTACTCATAAATTGTACCCTGTACTCATAAATTGTTCGCCCTCTATAACACTGATAGAGAGATATGCACAGATGTTTGCCCCCTCACCCCCAGGTATTAATACATACTATGGGTTAATTAATAAGTAAAAAGTGATTTTATTAAATACAGAAAGTAGGATTTACGTGGTTCCAAGTAGTAACACACTTTGAATCTATTTCCCCATATTAAGTATCCTCACACCTTCTTGTCAAACTGTCTTAAATGAGCTATCTTGATTATCACTACAAAAGTTTTTTTTCCTCTTGCTGGCAATAGCTCATCTTAATTAATTAGCCTCTTAGAGTTGGTAGGGGAACTCCCACCTTTTCATGTTCTCTGTATGTATCTCCTCACTATATGTTCCATTCTATGCATCCGATGAAGTGAGCTGTAGCCCACAAAAGCTTATACTCATATAAATTTGTTAGCCTCTAAGGTGCTACAAGTACTCCTGTTCTTCTTAGAACAAAGTGAATTACCAAGTAAAATAAAGTAGAACATGCAAGTTTATGTCTAAGAAACTGAATACAAATAAAATCTCACCAGTTCCAGTAAGCTTCCTTTTACAGACTAGTCTCCTGCTAGTCTGGGTCCAGCAATCACTCACACCCCCTGTAGTTACTGTTCTTTGTTCCAGTTTCTTTCAGGTATCCTTTGGGGGTGGAGAGGATCTCTCTTTAGCCAGCTGAAGACAAAATGGAGGGGTCTCCCAGAGGTTTAAATAGACTTTCTCTTGTGGGTGGAGACCCCCTCGTCACTCCTATGCAAAGTCCAGCTCCAAGATGGAGTTTTGGATCACATGGGCAAGCCACATGTCCATGCATGACTCAGTTTTTACCAGCCAAGCCACATTCCTGGGAGGGCTCAGATGTGGATTGGCATCTTCAAGTTCATTGTTGGCTTAAGTGGTTTTTGATTGGGCACTTAATTTGCACTTTTCTCAAGAAGCTGACCAAATGTGCTACTAGGCTAGTTAAAATCAAGCCAATATTCAGAACTCGAATACAAAAATGATACACACATACAAATAGGATGAATACATTCAGTAGATCATAACCTTTACATAGCCATGTTACATAGCATACGTAATCTAAAACATATTCCAGTTATGTCACTGTAGAAGGTTTGTGCCGGGGCTCGACCCTCCTGGGCAGGAGGGGAGCCACACCAACTCACTACTGGTGGAACAAGCAAACAGTTAGTTCAGGGCTCAGGCCCTTTGGTGCAGGCGCGGAGCAACAATTCAGCAGTTAGGGAGCTCAGGCCCTTTGGTGCAGGGGCTGAGCAACAACACAACAGTTTAGGGAGCTCAGGCCCTTGGGTGCAGGGGTTGAGCAACAATATAGTGGTCAGGCTAGGCCCAAGGCCCTATACCTGAGCGCTGGGTGAGGGGGAAGCCTGCCACCCATGAGCGGGGTGGCAGGGGGGGACGCAGGCCCATCCCGGGGCTCTAGCAGCGGCTGCTGCCGCTGCGAGTCAGTGGGATATCCTGACCGAAACACACAGACATCGGCTCGTACGTGTCTGGAGCCTGACGGGGGTCGGCTACCCCTGGGCTACTTCCAGGTTCCCCCTCAGGGCCTACCTCGTCCATGGCACTGGGCCCAGTCCAGTCCATCAGCATGGGTTCCTCCCAGACGGGGCTTGGTGGCAGGTCCAGCAGCTCCTCGGGGAAGTCTGGTGTGGACTCAGGCGGCTCCTCTGGGTAACAGCAGGGGCGGAAGGGCCCTGGTGGCGTCTCGCCTTCGGGGTTGGTGTGAGGGAGTTTCAACAGCTCCTCCCAATGACGGGAGCGGACGGGCTCCAGTGGTTCCTCCTCGTAGTGGGCTCGGGGCAGCTCCGGCCAGTTAGGGCCACGGCCTCGGGGTCTCCCGGCCGCGAGCTTCCCGCCGCACGTCTGGTCCCTGTGGTGGCTGGGGCTTCATTGAGCTCTGGCTGCCGGCTTTTATACTTCCTGCCCCACCCCTTGACTTCCGGGGGGCGGGAACAGGCGGCGGAGGCTCCGCCCACTTGGGTGTCTGTAAGGGCACTCCCTCTGCTGGGCAGGAGGGGAGCCACACTGACTCACTACAGTCACATATACAATCATAAGCATATTCCATAAAGCCTTATGGGGGGCATCGTCACAGCAAGGTGATAAGACAGGTGCAGGAGATTGATTATGAGGTCCAGGAACCCAGAAGGAAGACATCAACCCAGGTATATCATGTCAACCTGTGCAAATCTTGTTATCCCATTCCCTCCCAACCCCAAACTCAGCTCTCAGGCCCCCACACCCAAGATAATACCCCTGTGCAGGTAGGAAAGAACTTGCACCCCAGCCAAGAGTGCGAGGAAATGGGGTAGAATGAACAGGCTGAAGGGAAGCCAAGTCTTTCTCCTGAAATGCCACATGGAAAATTGAACCTGCAAGTGAACCACGATGCTGGTGAGTCCCATGTGCAGTGCGTTCTCCAAGCCATGCCCTTTCCTGCGGGGCTCTGCTCATCTGAATTTTGTTCAGTTCCAGATTGTCTGGACTCTAGGGGACCATGCCACAAGCTCAAAGAGAGGAGAGGTAGGAAGTGGCCCAGGGTGGCAGGTTTACATCCTCTGTATGGAGGAGTTGGCTGGTATTGCTTCCCACTGGGTACAGGGCTGGGACACGAAGGAGAGGGAAGGCGCAGGTCCTCCTACCATGTCCTGCTTGAGAGCTAGGCCTGACATGGGCCAAAACTGTGATGCCTCTGGCCCAGGAGCAGGGGTAGGCATCTCTTTGAGGCAAGAGATGGGAAACCAGGTATGCTAACCATTAGTCTACTTGGCCCCCCCCGAATAAACCATTACAATAACATTACAAACTTTACCTGTACATTTGAACTAGCCCTTGACAGCATGAAAATGTCACTGAGTATTATACTGAGATAGGCCAGATTATGTCGGCCCATAGAATATTCACACACCTTTGTATCAATAAGTGTCATGTATCTGTGTGTTTCTGGCTCACTGGGGGAGTTGGGGGGCGGGGAGGGTTTCCTGTGGAATCTGCTATCAGCAGGGGGTGATAAATGCCAAATTCCAAGGCTGATTATGCAGCTATCCAGCATTTGCAGCTTTGTCCCCCTTCGGTAAGAGCAGTGACTGGTGTTACCTGTTTCAGGAGACTGGGGAACAACGTCGGATTTGGGGCATAAAAGGCTGTTTGAGCTGACTGAGGGGGGTGTCCTTGAGTACATCTACACTGCAGAAATAAAACCTGACAGGGAGCCTGAGCCTGGGTCTGCAGACTCGGGCTCGCAGGGCTCACACTGCAGCACTAAAAACAGCCGTGTACTTTCCGGCTCAGGCTGGAGCTCAGGTTCTGAATCCTGGGGCGGCATGTAGGTCTCAGAGCCTGAGCTTCAGCCGGAGCTGGAACATCAATATGGCTCTTTTCAGTGCTGTAGTGCAATGGTTCTCAAACTGTGGGTCATGACCCCATTTTAATAGGGTTGCCAGGGCTGACTTAGACTTGCTGGGGTCTGGGGCCGAAGCCTGAGGGCTTGAGCCCTGGGCAGTGGAGCTCAGGTTACAGGCCCCTTGCCTGTGGCTGAAGCCCTTGCCTTTGGCTTTGCCCCCACCACTTGAGGCAGTAGGGCTTTGGCTTTGGCCCCGCCACCCAGGACAGCAGGGCTAGGGCAGGCTCAGACTTTGGTCCTCCATTCTGGGGTTGTGTAGTAAGTGGACTTAACTATCTTGATTAATTTTTAGCTTTGTCAATTAATTGCAGTTAACTGGGAAAAAAAGCCTCCGCATCATGCCCCATTGCCATCAGCAGGTCCCTCACTGCAGGAACTGACACCTGCCACTGCGCCATGCTCCAACGCCCCCAGCCGGCCCTTCACTCTGGGAGCAGACACCCTCCCACACTATGCCCCAATGTCCCTGGCTGGCCACTCGTTCCAGGAGCCATCCCTCTCACCTCGTGCCCCATTGCCCCCGGCTGGCCCCTCACTCCAGGGACTGACACTTCCCCGCACAGTGCCCCATTGTCCCCGGCCGGCCTCATTCTCCAAGGGGCACCCCATAGAGAACAGGGGCCTGGCAAGCCCAGCCTCCCTGCACCAGCCTCTCTTCCCCTGCCACATGCTGCACACTGTATAAGGCCTTGTCTACACTACGAGAGTAGTTCGATTTTACTTAAATCGAATATTTGGAATCGATATTGCAAAGTCGAACGTGTGTGTCCACACTAAGGACAGTAATTCGACTTTGTGAGTCCACACTAACGGGGAAAGCGTCGACATTGGAAGCGGTGCACTGTGGGCAGCTATCCCACAGTTCCCGCAGTCCCCGCTGCCCATTGGAATTCTGGGTCGAGCCACCAATGCCTTCTGGGTAAAAAAATGTGTCGAGGGTGCTTTTGGGTAACTGTCGTCATCCATCCATCACTCACTCCCGCCCTCCCTCCCTCCCTGAAAGCGCCGGCGGGAAATCATTTCGCGCACTTTTCAAGTCATTGACAGCGCGGACGCCACAGCACTGTGAGCATGGAGCCCGCTGCAACCATCGCTGCAGTTGTGGCCGCTCTCAACGCCTCGCAGCTTATCATACAGGTTGCCCTGAGGCAGATGCAGAAAAGTCAGGCGAGGAGGCTACGTCAACGCGGTGATGGCCTGAAGTGTGAGAGTAGCACAGACCTCTCAGAAAGCAGGGGACCCAGCGCCGAGGACATCACGGTGGCAATGGGTCATGTTGATGCCGTGGAACGGCGATTCTGGGCACGGGAAACAAGCACTGAGTGGTGGGACCGCATAGTGCTGCAGGTCTGGGATGAATCACAGTGGCTGCGAAACTTCCGCATGCGGAAGGGAACTTTCCTTGAACTTTGTGAGTTGCTGTCCCCTGCCCTGAAGCGCAATGACACCCGGATGCGACCAGCCCTGACTGTCCATAAGCGAGTGGCCATAGCCCTCTGGAAGCTTGCAACGCCTGACAGCTACCGGTCAGTCGCGAGCCAGTTTGGGGTGGGCAAATCTACCGTGGGGGTTGTTGTGATGCAAGTAGCCAAGGCAATCGTTGATGTACTGCTGCCAAAGGTAGTGACCCTGGGAAACGTGGAGGCGATCATAGATGGCTTCGCAGCGATGGGATTCCCAAACTGCGGTGGGGCCATAGATGGAACTCACATCCCTATCCTGGCACCGGACCACCAGGCCAGCCAGTACATTAACAGAAAGGGCTACTTTTCCATGGTGCTGCAAGCACTGGTGGACCACAGGGGACGTTTTACCAACATCTACGTGGGATGGCCGGGCAAGGTTCATGACGCTCGTGTTTTCAGGAACTCTGGTCTGTTTAGACGGCTGCAGCAAGGTATTTACTTCCCGGACCACAAAATAACTGTTGGGGATGTGCAGATGCCTATAGTCATCCTCGGGGACCCAGCCTACCCGCTAATGCCCTGGCTCATGAAGCCCTATACAGGTGCCCTGGACACTGAAAAAGAACTCTTCAACTACCGGCTGAGCAAGTGCAGAATGGTGGTGGAGTGTGCTTTTGGACGTCTCAAGGGGAGATGGAGAAGCTTGATGACTCGCTGTGATCTCAGCGAAACCAATATCCCCATTGTTATAGCAGCTTGCTGTGTGCTCCACAATCTCTGTGAGAGCAAGGGGGAGACCTTTATGGCGGGGTGGGAGGTTGAGGAAATTAGCCTGGCTGCTGATTACTCACAGCCAGACAGCCGGGCGATTAGAAGAGACCAGCGGGAAGCGCTGTGCATCCGGGAGGCTTTGAAAGCAAAGTTCCTGAGTGAGCAGGGTAACCTGTGACTTTCTAATTTTGTGTACAGAGAAGCCTTCACCCCACTTCCAACACACGTTTCAAAATAAAAATAGTTCTACTTTGTTAAAGCACACCGTTTTCTGTAATACTGTTTTCGCGGGAATTTTTTAAAACTGGGACGCAGACTGTGGTGCGGAGCGGGTGTAGTGTAGTCGCGCGAATGCAGCTTCTAAACTGAAGGACTGACAGGCTCCGGTGCGGTGGGATGGTTCTTTCAACGGAGCCTGTCACCCCTCCTGATAGGGACTGTGTGTATGGGGGTACTATGTGACTTTGTGGCGGGGGGGGACGCTTACAGATCCCCTGCTGTGTGGCTCTGTGATCCTGCCTAAGGACCGCCGCTTCAGATCTCTAACTGCCCTCCCGTGCCACAAAGTCACAGAGCAACCCACCTCCCACCACATAACATGAAAAGAACCTCCCAGACTAACCAGGGTAAGTAGTCACTGCATCACTGCACTATGTATGTGCCCTGCTGCTGTGCCTGCCCCCGACTATGTACCCTGCCAAAGGTGACTGTCCTGTCCAATTACCAACCCCCTTTCCCCCCCTCCTCCAAAAGAACATGATGGAAACAGTAGTTAACAGAAACATATTTTTTATTAACAACTACACAGGGGACTGGGAAGTGAAACTTGGACGGGGGCTTGTGTCAGGCGGGAAGGAAAGAACTTGTCAAACTTTGGGGACTGAGAGCCTTCTGCTGCTCGAGCTCTCTGCAGGGGTGCAGTGAGAGTTAGCAGGGACTCTGCCGCCTCTCCTTCTGTGCACTTTGGGTGAAGGGAGTATGGGACTTGGTGGCGGGGGAGGGCGGTTAGAGATGGACTGCAGCGGGGCTCTGTCCTCCTGCCTCCGTTCCTGCAGAACATCCACAAGGCGCCGGAGCGTGTCCGTTTGCTCCCTCAGTAGTCCAAGCAGGGTTTGAGTCGCCTGCTGGTCTTCCTGACGCCACCTCTCCTCCCGATCCATGTTGGCTTGGTGCATTTGGGACAAGTTCTCCCGCCACTGGGTCTGCTGTGCTGCCTGTGCTCTGGAGCAGGCTATAAGCTCGGAGAACATGTCCTCCCGTGTCCTCTTCTTCTTATGCCTAATCCTCCCTAGCCTCTGGGAGTGTGATGACAGGCTAGGTTGTGAGACAGTCGCAGATGGGGCTGTGGGAATGGGAAAAAGGGAGTGAATTCCTCAGAAACATAAATGTAGTTGTGAACAAAGAACATAGTCTTTCTCTGTGAACAGGACCATGCACAGCACCTATCACATGCGCACTCAGCACAAGGTCGAATTCTCGGCCTTCGCATTCACTGTCTGTGGTTTTGCAGAGCACTTTTGAGAACCCTGTCAGGACAACGGAATTTCTGTTGCAGGCAGACATGGTAAGCCGTAGATTCGTGGCAGCTTAAAACTTTAATATTAGCAATGGCCTCATTTCACATTGAAATCAATGTCGGTCCCTGCTGCCAGCAATCCGGCAAGCAGGAAGTTTGCTCCTGTCCCACACCCTCGCGGCTGTCCCCGGGAACGATCCCTTTCGGCTGACCCTTTCCCGCCTCCACCGCGTGGCTGCAAACCAGCCAACACTAATAACATTCCCCTACCTCATTCAAAGCAGGTCTTCATGAGCGACATCACCCTCATGAGGATCTCTGAGAGCGACAGACAGAGAATGCTCCGGGAAAGCCTCCAAAGACCAGGGCCGTATGCCGCCATGCTGTGCCAAGCAATGATTCCGGAGTACTTGCTAGTCTCGTGGCGCGGCAACGTGTCCTACTACGGAGGACCCAATAAGGCCGCTCTCCCCAAGAACCTAATGCAGCGGATTTCAAATTACCTGCAGGAGAGCTTCCTTGAGATGTCCCAGGAGGATTTCTGCTCCATCCCCGGACATATAGACCGCATCTTACTGTAGCTGCAGTAGCAGGGACTACACAGTAGAGCGGCTTGGGCAGGACAATCATGCAAAACCGGACATTGCTAGATTTTTTTGAAATACTTGCACTGCCCATGACTGAACCGTTAAGTTATTCAAAGTAATCATGAGAAACCCATTTTTTACATTGTTAATAATCATGTTCTGTTACAAATAAATGTTTAGATGTTTACAACACTTACTGGATGATCCTTCACCAGATTCTGTGTCCGGGGTAACGGCTGGGGAGGGTTGGTAGGGGATCTCTGTAAGGGTGATGAAGAGATCCTGGCTGTCGGGGAAATCAGCGTTGTGAGCGCTGTCGACTGCCTCGTCCTCCTCATCTCCTTCCTCATCTTCCCCGTCCGCTAACATGTCCGAGGATCCGGCCGTGGACACTATCCCATCCTCAGAGTCCACAGTCAGTGGTGGGGTAGTGGTGGCGGCCGCACCGAGGATGGAATGCAGTGCCTCGTAGAAACGGGATGTCTGGGGATGGGATCCGGAGCGTCCGTTTGCCTCTTTGGTCTTCTGGTAGCCTTGCCTCAGCTCCTTGATTTTCACGCGGCACTGCGTTACATCCCGGCTGTATCCTCTCTCTGCCATGTCTTTAGAGATCTTCTCATAGATCTTTGCATTCCGTCTTTTGGATCGCAGCTCGGAAAGCACGGACTCATCGCCCCACACAGCGATGAGATCCAAGACTTCCCGATCAGTCCATGCTGGGGCCCTCTTTCTATTCTGAGCTTGCACTGCCATCAGTGCTGGAGAGCTCTGCATCGTTGCCAGTGCTGCTGAGCTCGCCACGATGTCCAGACAGGAAATGAGATTCAAACTGGCCAGACAGGAAAAGGAATTCAAATTCAAATTTTCCCGGGGCTTTTCCTGTGTGGCTGGTCAGAGCATCCGAGCTCGTACTGCTGTCCAGAGCGTCAACAGAGTGGTGCACTGTGGGATAGCTCCCGGAGCTATTAACGTCGATTTCCATCCACACCTAGCCTAATTCGACATGGCCATGTCGAATTTAGCGCTACTCCCCTCGTCGGGGAGGAGTACAGAAGTCGAATTAAAGAGACCTCTATGTCGAACTAAATACCTTCGCGGTGTGGACGGGTGCAGGGTTAATTCGATGTAACGGCGCTAACTTCGACATAAACGCCTAGTGTAGACCAGGCCTAAGTTATATTCTGTGTTGTAATTGAAATCAATATATTTGAAAATTTAGAAAACATCCAAAAATATTTATATAAATAGTATTCTATTATAGTTTAAGTGTGATTAATCACAATTAATTTTTTTAATCTCATGATTGCAATTAATTTTTTTAATCACTTGATGCCCTAGTAATTTTGTATCATCTGCAAACTTTGCCACCTCACTGTTCACCCCTTTTTCCAAATCATTTAGGAAAATATTGAATAGTACTGGTCCCAGTATAGATCTCTGCAGGACCCTGCTATTTACCTCTCTCCACTATGAAAACTGACCATTTATTCCTACTCATTATTTCCTATTTTTTAACCAGTTACCGATCCATGAGAGGACTTTCCCTCTTATGCCATGTCTGCTTAGTTTGCTTAAGAGCCTTTGAAATCAGAGACCTTGTGAAAGGCTTTCTGAAAGTCCAAGTACACAATATCCACTGGATCACCCTTATCAATGTTTTTTGACCCGACAAATAATTCTAAAGGATTAATGTGGCACAATTTCCCTTTACAAAGTCATGTTGACTCTTCCACAATCACTCATGTTCATTTGTGTGTCTGATAATTCTGCTCTTTATTATAGTTTCAACCAATTTACCTGATACTGAAGTTACGCTTACCAGCCTATAAGTGCCAGGACCGCCTCTGGAGCCTTTTTAAAAAAAATCAGTGTCACATTAGCTGTCTGCAAGTCATCTGGTACAGAGCCTGATTTAAGCGATTGTGATGTGATGTTCACCCTGCACTACTCTAGGAAGGTCAGTAACTTCCTTCTTCTCCCTGCCCAGGAGTCCTGGCCCAACCACAGAATTCTGTAAACCCACACTCATATACAGGCAGTCTCTTTTTATATGTCCCGCCTCCCCTCTCACCCCCTCACTTGTAACACACCATCACCCCGAGACCCCACTGGTCTTTCCTTGGCCTCTGCCCTCTTCTTCTCAATGCCCTTTCCCGATGTAACTTCTCTGATCTTCCTCCCTGGATCTAGACCCTTAAACTGCTGACCCCTTCTGGGAATGTCTGCCTCTGCAAACTCCTCTGTTAGTTAACTGTTGCATCTAGGGTGACGATTTGATGTCGCCTGATCCATAGCGGGGTCCTGTCTGGGAGAACTACACCATCTGCTCAAGAAACTCCCTAAAGAAGCACAGGAACAAATCTACACGGACACACCCCTAGAGCACCGACCTGGGGTATTCTATCTGCCACCCAAAATCCTTAAACCTGGGAATCCTGGACGCCTCATCATCTCAGGTATTGGCACCCTGACAGCAGGATTATCTGGCTATGAGACTTTCTCCTCAGGCCCTACGCTACCAGCACTCCTAGCTATATTCGAGACACCACTGACTCCCTGAGGAAACTACAATCCTTTGATGATCTTCCAAAAAACACCATCCTAGCCACTATGGATGTAGAAGCCTTCTACACCAACATTCCACACAAAGATGGACTACAAGCCATCAGGAATAGCATCCCTGATACCATCACGGCAAACCTGGTGGCTGAACTTTGTGACTTTGTCTTCACTCACAACTATTTCAGATTTGGGGACAATTTATACCTTCAAGTCAGCGGAACTGCTATGGGTACCCGCATGGCCCCTCAATATACCAACATTTTTATGGTTGACGTAGAACCATATGGCTGACTTCCTCAGCTCTCGTCCCCTTACGCCCCTACTCTACTTGTGCTACATTGATGACATCTTCATCATCTGGACCCATGGGAAGGAGGCCCTTGAGGAATTCCACCAAGATTTCAACAATTTCCACCGGACCAGTCCACACAAGAGGTCCACTTCCTAGACTCTACAGTGCTAATAAGCGATGGTCACATAAAAACCACCCTATACCGGAAACCTACTGACCACTATACTTACCTACATGCCTCCGGCTTTCATCCAGACCACATCAGCAACTACACACCACACAACAAAAACACCAACCCAGGAACCAAACCCTGCTACAAAACCCGGTGGCAACACTGTCCACATATCTATTCAAGGGACACCATCACAGGACCTAACCACATCAACCACACCATCCGGGGCTCGTTCACCTGCACATCTACCAATGTGATATATGCCATCATGTGCCAGTAGTGCCCCTCTGCCATGTACATTGGCCAAACTGGACAGTCTCTACGCAAAAGAATAAATGGACACAAATCTGACATCAGGATTCATAACAATCAAAAACCAGTAGGAGAACACTTCAATCTCTGGTCACTCAATAACAGACCTCAAAGTGGCAATTCTTTAACAAAAAAACTTCAAAAACAGACTCCAACGTGAAGCTGCAGAACTGGAATTAATTTGCAAACTAGATACTATCAGATTAGGCCTGAATAAAGACTGGGAATGGTTGGGTCATTACAAAACCTAAACTTAATTTCCCCCAATACTAATTTCTCCCTACCAGTACTTACACCGTCTTGTCAATTGTCTGTAATGGGCCACTCTCTTACCACTTCAAAAGTTATTTTTCCTCCCTTGGTATCCTGTTGTTAATTGATTTATCTCGTTAGACTGACCAAACACTTGGTAAAGCACCTCCATCCTTTCATGTATTTATACTGCGCCTGTATTTTTTACTTCATACATCCGATGAGTGGGTTCTAGCCCACAAAAGCTTATGCTCAAATACATTTGTTAGTCTCTAAGGGGCCACAAGAACTCCTCATTTTTTTTTAGTGTCCATAATGTTGGCCACATGTTGGGTGTCTGGCCTTAGCCAATGAGTGGCCCAGTCTGTCAGTTTTGGGCAAATGCCTGGGGCCATAATCCTCCCATCCATCCTGCAGCTCGAAATTTTTTTGCCAGTACTTTTCTGCCAAGAGGCCCACCCAATCTAAGACAGCTGCCTGAACCACTTTGTAGTCCCTTTCCCGCTCGTCACTGAGCGCCAGGTAGGCCGCCTGAGCTTCCCCTGCTCAATAGGGAGCTAGCCGTAGGGCCCAGATTCCCTTATCCTGTCCTGCCCCCATAGCCATTGTCCCAAAAGTGACCAAAAATCCATTGGGGTCAACTGTGGGGTCCATCTTGCGGAGGCCAGTCCCTTGTGCCCAGCTGCTGATCCCGTCACAGGACTCACCACACTTTGTAATAGCTGTTGCTATTGCACCCGCTCTTGCTTCCTTAAAATTCCTGCAGGCTTTTTAGTTCCTCAATCTGTCAGGTGAGCAAGGACTGTCTCTCCAAGTGTGGGACTGCTGGAAGCTCTGCAAGATCTCCTGCATTTCCTTCTGCTGTTCTACCTGACACTGTAAAGTTTCCTCCATCTCCTGGCCTGCCAAACTTTTTACAACCACTCCCCTATCCAGGGATAGTCAATAGGCAGACCGTTGGCTAAATCCAGACTGCCAGACACTTTTGAATGGACCGCGAAATCTTTTTATTTACTTATTATCATTTAAAAAAAATTTCTCTGGAGTCTGGACCTTGACTAAACCTTGGCCAAGAAATTTGGACCTTGACAGAAAATAATTGTCTACCCCTGCCTGTCCCGTTCTCCACACACATGGATAAAGGAAGGATCCCAGACAAGCCCCCATCTGTGATGGAGCACTCACTATGCCTGTCCTCTTTGCTTTGCACAGACCACTCAGAGACCTTTTCTTGTGTAGATACCACCCTGCAGTTTATTTACAGTGCCTCACCCCACCACCTTTCACACACCAGTGCAGTCACACTATTCAGAGGCCTGGTCTATACTATAAAGTTAGGTCAACATAAGCCACCTTGCATCGACCTACTTGTGCACATGTCTACACTTAAAGTTGTCTCCCAGTGATATAAGTGCCAACACGGTAACATCACCTTCCCGAGCAGCATTGAGCCATGGTCAATATACATAGGACAATGCAACATGAATGTGGACAGTGATACCTATGTGAACCATAACAGTCCACCAGCCACTGTCCCACAATGCCCAACACTGACCGTGATGGTCACAGTTGTGAACTCCATTGCCCAGGGGTCATGTAGACCGGAAGCCCCAGCATCCCTTTAAACCCCTGCAAATTTTTGAAATGCCTTTCCTGGTTGTCCAGCTCGGTGAGCACACCTAGCAACTCTCCACTGCAGTGTGCTACTACCCAGCTGCATGTGCCAGCCATATGCTCCAGACATGCTCCTGCCTGGAGTAGACAGGAGACATTGGATCTCCTGGGCCTGTGGGGAGAAGCGGCTGTGCAAGCACAGCTCTGAACCAGCCATAGAAACATGGACATCTACAAGCAGATTGCTGGGGGGATGCAGGAGAAGGGCTACGACCGGGACCAGCAGCAGTGCCACTTTCACGGAGGAGCCCTGCAATCCTCTCCTGAAGGTTTCTAGGGATGGCGGCCTTATTTCTTCCTCCATGGTAGGACACTTCCCCATGCCATTTGGCGATAACTTCAGCAGGCATCATTGCCTCAAACAGGCTAGTGGCATACAGGCCCAAGCAACTTCAGGACGCCAGCAGCAAGCACCCCAAGGTTATTAGCTGCACTGGCAGTGATATATGCACAGATGTGCAGCAAGCACCACACAGTTCCTGACAGGCCCCCAAACGGCAGTGCCGGGCTGAGCACAGGGCACCATGGCACATTCCTGTGGCTCGCTGTGGAAGTGCTCTTTCAAAGTCTCCCTAGGCCGTAGCTCCTCACTGAGCTCGTCTGATAGCCCTTGTGTCTGGCTGTTCGAACTCAGCAGACCTCCATCCTCTACCCCTGCAGCAAGTTCTCCCCTTTGCTTCACAGATATCACGCAGGACACAACAGACAGCTATAACCATTGGGATATTTTTCACACTGAGATCCAATCTGGCGAGTAAACAAGACCAGGGCCCTTTCAATCAAAATCTACCAAAAGCACATTCACCTGTCATTCTGCCCTGCTGCACCTGGAGCTGAATCTCTCCTTGGTGCTCTCGAGATAGCCAGTGTATGGCTTCCTGAGCTAGGGGAGTAAGGGTTAAGCTGGACCCCACCGTTGGCATTTCAGTATTGTCCACAGTAATCTGCTGGTTGGGAAAGAAAGTCCCTGCTTGTAGCTTTCTGAACAGTCCTGTGTTGTAAAGAGGTACGCATCATGCACGTTCCCTGACCAGCCAACATGGATGTCAGTGAAGTGTTGTCCCAGTGATACACCAGCACTTGCATAACCATGGAACACTAGCCCTTTCTGTTGGTGTACTCCTTGGCAAGGTGCTCTATGGCCATAATAGGGTTGTGTGTGTCTACTGTTCCACTGCAGTTCGGGAACCCCACAGCTGCAAAGCCATCTGCTATGTCCTGTACATTGCTGAGGGTCACAGTCCTGCGTAGCAGGAGATGATTAATAGACTGAAGGGAAGGTAACTCACAGGCATGAGTATACAGTAACTCCTCACTTAATGTTGTAGTTATGTTCCTGAAAAATGTGACTTTAAGCGAAATGAAGTTAAGCTAATCCAATTTCCCCATAAGAATTAATGTAAATGAGGGGGTTAGGTTCTAGGGAAAAAATTTATAGACATATATATAAAAGATTTTTATGTCTATCTATATATATATACACACACACACACACACACACACACACACACACACACATACACACACACAGAGTATAAGTTTTAAACAATTTAATACTGGTACACAGTGATGATGATTGTGAAGCTTGGTTGAGGTGGAGGAGTCAGAAGGTGGGATATTTCCCTTACTGCTAAATGATGAACTAGCAATTGGCTGAGCCCTCAAGGGTTAACTCTCTCACTCTGCAAGGCAGCAGGAGGGAGATATGCGCATTTCCCTTACCTACACTGCCTTGTTAGTTAGATCAGCTTGCTGAGACCCGCAGCCCTGGTGTGTCCCCCCTGCTCTATGGAAGATGGGGTAAGCAGGGTACAGGAGCGGGGGGAGGGGGACACCCTGACATTAGCCCCCCTCTTCCTTCCTCCCCCCCCAGCACAGCAAGCAGGAATCTCGGGGAGCAGCTCCAAGGCAGAGGGCAGGAGCAGCACATGGCAGTGGGGGGAGGGACACAGCTGAACTGCAGGCAGCTGCTGCACAGGGAACTTAGGGGACCAGGGAGCTGATAGGGGGGCTGCGGGTCCACCCTGGTTCCAAGCCCCCACCAGCTAGCTCCAAGAGGCTGCTCTTCCGCAAGCAGTAGACAAAGCAGGCAGCTGCCAAATGACATTAGAAGGGAGCATTACACAACTTTAAACGAGCACATTCCCTAATTGATCAGCAGCGTAACAACAAAACAACGTTAACCTGGATGACTTTAAGTGAGGAGTTACTGTACGTGGATAAGGCAATTGAACTGAATAGTGGCACTATTTTCCCTTCCCTCTCGCTCAGAGCCGGCCCGATCCCCCTCTCCCTTTCCTCCCCGCACGGAGCTGGCCTGAGCCCCTTCTCCCATCCCCCCCTGCTTGGAGCCGGTCTGAGCCCCTTCTTCCTTCTCTCTCATCCCCCTTGAACGGAGCCGGCCAGTCTCTTCCCCTCCTCAAGCCCCAGTTTTGCCACTGGGCAGATCCTGGCAGGAGATCAGTGGCTTCACTGCTGTTAAGGCAGCTCGGATCCCGCCCACAGGTGCATTAATAAAAGTAGCAGATTCCCAGGGGCTGTGAGATCCGAGGCGCCTGGTGACATTTGTGCAGAGTCACTTTTCTGACCATCCCCAGGGTCTCTCTCAGTCACCAGCAGTTGGGTTGGCAGAGCCTGGGGCTGCCTTGGGGGGCTAGTTCCAGCCACTGGAGGAAGTAGCTGCCTGGACTGGGAACGCAGGAGGCTTTAATGAAGGTCTCTCCACAACACAGACCCTGCTGAGGAGCAGCAGCGGCTCATCCTGGGCTCCCAGATCACAGGGGAGGCAACACCATCGCATCCAAGAAACTCAACCCTGATACCTTGAGTAAAGAGAGACAGAGCGAGCAGCCTCCCCTCCCTTGGCAACAGCCAGAGCCCTCTGGTGACAGCAGCTAAGGACACCACTTCCCTGACCTTATTGGCTCCCATGTTAATCCAACCCCATAACAACACCTGAGTCCCAGGAGTCCAAGTCAGCTGACAGGGGCCTGCTGCTGGCGTTTTATTGCAGTGCAGTCATATCCTTCATGACTTTATTACCTTCTGGGACATGGTTAAAGCTCCCAGTAACAGAGTCTCTGAACCAAATGCTAGAGAAGAGCAGAATCAAAGGAAATGCTTAGGAGGATTCCCCTGTCACTGTTCCCGTGGGCAGCTATCACAGATATACAAGGGTGTTTGATGCCCCAGCCTATGTATGGTCTCTCTTGGGAGTGCCCCTGGAACATGCTTAGGGTTACCAGGTGTCCAGTTTTCCCCTGACCGGGCTGTTAAATGTCTGGTTGGCGGCTCAGTGGGGCTGAAAGGCTCCCTGCCTGCCCTAGCTCCGCGTGGACACTGGGAAGGGGCGACATGTCCCTCCGGCTCCTACACGCAGGGGCAGCTACAGGGGCTCTGCGTGCTGCTCCTGCCCCAAGTGCCGGCTCCGCAGCTCCCATTGGCCAGGAACCATGGAAATGGGAGCTGCAGGGGTGGCACCTGTGGGCGAGGGCAGCAGGCAGAGCATCCTGGCAGTCCCTGCACCTAGGAGTCAGAGGGATATGTCGCCACTTCCCAGGAGCTGCCTGAGGTAAGCACTATCCGGAGCCCAAACTCCAAACCCCCTCCTGCACCCAAACTCTGTGCTGGAGCCCACACCCACTCTCACATTCCAATCCCCTGCCCCAGCCCAGAGCCTTGTCTCACACTCCAAACCTCTCGGCTCCAACCCGGAGCCCCCTCCTGCACCCCAAACCCCTCATCCCTGGCCCCACACCAGAGCCTGCACCCCCAGCCAGAGCACTCACCGCCCCCGCACCCCAACCCCCAGCTCCAGCACGGAGCCCCCTCCCACAACCAAACTCCCTCCTGGAGTCTGCACCATGCCCCCCCATCGAGCCCGGAGCCCCTCCCGCACTTCAACCCCCTCGGTCCCGGCCCGGAGCCCCCTCCTGCACCCCAAACCTCCTCTTCCCCTCCCCCCCGCTCCCCTGCGCAAAGCCGGCCCAAGCCCTCTTTCTTCCCAGCCCAACCTCCCTGTCCCTTCTCCCCCCCCACCCCACTGCACGGAGCCAGCCCAATTCCCCCCCCTTCTCCTCGCCCCCCAGCATGGAGCTGGCCTGAATCCCCTCTCCCTTCTCCCCCCCCACCCTGAGCCAGCCCGAGCCCCCTCTCCATCCCCCCATGCACTGAGCTGGCCTGAACCCCCTTTCCCTTCCCCCACTGCCTCCCTGCAAGGAGATGGCCTGAACCCCCTCTCCCTTCCTCCCCACCCCCGCACAAAGCGGGCCCAAACTCTCTGTCTATTCCCGCACCCCCTTCTCAGAGCTGGCCTGAGCCCCCTCTCCCTTACCCCTTTGCACAGAGCTGGCCCGAGTCCCCTCTCCCTTTCCCCCCTGGCCCATGCACGGAGCTGGCCTGAGCCCCCTCTCCCTTCCCCTCCACTCCCCTGCATGGAGCTGCCCCAAACCCCCTCTCCCTCAGCTCTCCTGTACGAAGCTGGCCCAAGCCTCCTCTCCCTTCCCCCCACTGCACGGAGCTGGCATGAACCCCCTCTCACCTTTCCTCCCCCCTGCATGGAGCTGGCCCAAGACCCTTCTCCTCTGCCCCTTGGACTGAACTGGCCCGAACCCCCTTTCCCTTTCCCTCCTTGCTGCATGGAGCTGCCCCATGCCCCCTTTCCCGTGCACAGACCTGCCCAAAGCCCCCTCTCTCTCTCCCCCGTCCCCCTGCATGGAGCTGGCCCGAACCCCGTCTAACTTTCACCTGCACCCCCCTGCACGGAGCTGGCCCAATCCCCATCTCCCTTCCCCCTGCATGGAGCCGGCATGAGTCCCCTCTCCCTTCTCCCCCGCACAAAGCAGGCCCTCTCCCCCTCTTCGCCCCCACCCCCGCATGGAGACAACCCGAACCCCCTGTCCCATTGCATGGAGCTGGCCCAAACCCCCTCTCCCTTCTCATCCGCTGTGACAAAGTGGGAATGTTTTCTCTGAATACTGTGTGGGTGCCTCGGTTTCCCCTATGCATTTTTTAAGAATCTAGGTGGTAGGATAAGGGTGTGTGATTGTTGCAGAGTCCTAGAGGGCCAATGTGATGGTCTGCACAGAGAATCGCGGACACCCTGTCTCCTGGCAACTGATAGCCTGGGCCCCTCCCCTGCAAGGTGTCAACTGCAAGTGTTGGAGAACAAAGAGATCAGGTGGCCTCCTTGCCCAGAAAAGAGGCAAAGGCCAGAAGAGGGGCTGGAGGGAGTGTCAGTGTGCAACTGGCTAGGGAGATGGGGAGAAGCCCAGAACCTGGGTCTGGGCTCCCCAACCCCAAGTTGGACCTCACTGAGGGGTCCTGTTTTCTGTACCTACAAGCTCTGTTTTAGACTGTGTTCCTGTCATCTAATAAACCTTCCGTTTTACCGGCTGGCTGAGAGTAACATCTGACTGTGGAGTTGGGGTGCAGGAGGAGCCTGTGCGGACTCGCTGTGGGAAGCGCGCAGTGTGAAAAGGGGATGTTGAATGCTTCAAGATCAGACCCAGGAAGGTTGAGCTGTGTAAGTGTCTTGCCCTGGAGACAGTATGCTCAGTCAGAGTCCTGACTGCCTTCATACGGAGTAGTTCCAGAGCATTGCCTGGTGACTCCGTGACATCCGCGCCCCTGTTTGGAGCTGGCCCGAAGCCCCTATCCCTTCTCCCTTGCATAGAGCCAGCCCAAGCCCCATCTCCCTTTCCCCCTCTGCTCCCCTGCACGGAGCTGGCCTGAGCCTCATTTCCCTTCCCACCTGGCTTGGAGCCAGCCTGAGCTCCTTCTCCCTTACCTCCCTGCACAGAGCCAGCCTGAGCCCCCTCTTTCCCCTCCCCGCCCACCTGCACGGAGCCGGCCCAAGCCCCCTCTCCCTTCTCCCCCCAACCCAAGCTGGCCGGAGCTCCCTCCCTTTCCCCCCATCCCCCTGCACGCAGCTGGCACAAGCCCCCTGTCCCTTCTCCCCCCCTGCATGGAGCTGAGGCGAACTCTCTCCCTTTCCCCCCCACACAGAGCTGGCTCAAGCCCCATCCCTTCTGCCCCCTGCATGGAGCCAGCCCAAGCCTCCTGTCCCTTCTCCTCGCCGCTTCCCTGCACTGAGCTAGCCTGAGCCCCCTCTCTCTTCCCCTCCACCCAGGGCCGGTGCAAGGATATTTTGCACCCTAGGCAAAACTTCCACCTTGCGCACCTGCCCCCCGGAGCATCGCGGGGGTTAGGTTCAAAGGTCAGTGCGTAAGAGGAAAATCACATATAGTGAAAATTACCATACAGTACAGTATACATTAGAACAGGGGTCCTCAACCTATGCACGTGTGCCAAAGGTAGCACGCAAGCCGATTTTTTTTAAATGGCAGGCTGCGGGTCCCGGCCACCGCTGAGCCTGCTGCTGGCCTAGGGTTCTGTTCACTAACCCGGCAGCAGGCTGAGCGGGGCTGGCAGGGGGCTGAGTGGGCCAGCGGCCGAGACCCTGGCTGGCAGGAGCTGGCGGACGGAACCCCAAACCGGCAGCGGGCTCAGCCCGCTGCCAGCCAGTGTCCCAGCCGCCGGCTCTGCTCAGCCTGCTGCCGGCCTGGGTGAACGGAACCCCAGGCTGGCGGACGGAACCCTGAATGAACAGAACCACAGACCGTTCACCCAGGCCGGGAGGAGGCTGAGTGGAGCTGCTGGCTGAGACCCCAGCTGACAGCGGGCTGAGCGGGGCTGGCAGCTGGGACCTCAGCAGGCAGGAGCCGGCAGCTGGCCCGCTCAGCCCGCTGCCGGCCCCACTCAGCCTGCTGCTGGCTGAGTGAACGGAACCCCAGGCCAGCAGCGGGCTCAGCAGCAGCCGGGACCCGCAGCCTGCCATTAAAAAAAAAAAATTGGCTTGCATGCAACCTTTGGAACGCGTGCCGTAGGTTGAGAACCCCTGTTCTAGTATATACAGTCTATACTGTGTGTACTTTATGGTAATTTTCACTATATGCGATTTTCCTCTTATGCACTGACCTTAGAACCTAACTCCCACATAAGATGCGACTCTACTGTAGTGTAAAAAAAATTTTTGGGCACCATTTTTTGGCGCCCCCAAATCTTTGCACCCTAGGCGGCCGCCTAGTTCACCTAGTGGTTACACCGGCCCTGACTCCACCCCCCTGCGTGGAGCCGACCCGGGCCCCCTCTCATTTTCTCCCATGCCCCGCTGCACAGAGCCAGCCCGAGCCCCCTCTCCCTTTCCCCCGCCCCCCTGCACGAAGCCAACCCAAGCCCCTTCTCCTCGCCCCCCCCCCGCATAGAGCCAGCCCGAGCCCTTTCTCCCTCGGTCCCCTGGACTGAGCTGGCCCAAACCCCCTTTCCCTTTCCCTCCCTGCTGCACAGAGCTGGCCCGAGACCCCTCTCCCTTCCCATCCACCCTGCTGCATGGAGCTGCCCCAAGCCCACTTTCCCGTGCATAGACCTGCCCCAAGCCCCCTCTCCCTCCCCCCTTTCCCCCTGCAGGGAGCTGGCCTGAGCCCCGTCTAATTTTCACCTGCAACCCCTGCACGGAGCTGGCCTGATCCCCTGCTCCCTTTTCCCTTGCCCTTCTACATGGAGCTGGCCTGAGCCCCCACTCTCTTCTCCCCCGTCCTCCTGCATGGAGCCAGCCCGAGCTCCCTCTCCCTCCCCTCCCTGCACTGAGCTGGCTCGAGTCCCTTCCACCCTCCTTCCTCCCCCGCACAGAAGTGGCCTGAGTCTCTACCTCACCCTGCGCTGAGCTGTCCCAAGCCACTTGCCCAAGCCCCCCTCCTCCTCCATGCAGGGCTGGCCCAAGCCCAGCCACTCACCCTCCCCAAGCCCCTTTTTGGCAAAACGGGGCATTTGTCCCATTTACTCTTGCCAACTAGTGATTAGTTGACAAGAGCAAACAGGACAAATGCCCAGCTGGAAACCTAGGCATAACTAACAGTATGGACCAAAGGCTGTGGATCAGAACAGACCTGGCCTTGGCAGAATAGCAACACACTAGGTATTAGCTAACACCTCGTAAGCACAATCCTGATCTCAGAAGATGGTACAAGAACACCCAAAGTTCTCATCTAACTATGTAAACAAATTCCCAGGACATGGTACAGGAATGCACCAACCCCTCCTAAGATAAGGAGGGGATGACATAATAATGCATAAAGATGTTTTGTTTGAACCAGCAGGTACAAGGATTAGGGTGCTAACTAATAGCATCTGGAGCACAATACGTAACTTGTTTGTATCCATGTACAAAAGGAGAAGTCATAGGAGAGGCATCTTTGTACTGGTCTAGGGGACAGTGTCATGTTATGGTGATTGAACTGGTACCTTGTTGGGGACATACCTGTGTTAGTGTGCCTGTAGCTCCTATGGGGCACTGGTACTGTGTTTTGATAACAATAAACCTGGCTGACAGCCATTGCCACTGAGCTAACCCTGTGGCCTCTCTTAATGAAGAGCACTGATATCTGCAGAATCAGCAACCTGCATTCCCTGATAGTGCAGAGAACCCTGGAGCGCCAAGAATGGCAGCACTAGCAGCACTGACAACTCTGCAGTGCCAGCACCACTCCGCAGCACTAACAACACTAGTGACCCAACTGCTGATTTGGTAAGTGGTGAGCTGCCCGCTCTAGGGTTCACAACCTAAGATGGCAGAAAGCTCCAAGCTAGCAAATCCTCCCATCCCCCAGCTACAGATTCCCCCAGAGTCTGATAAGGTTTGGATACACCTGGTAACAAATAGAGGCGGTCCATATGAGGTCAAAAAAGAAAGTGGGGAAACACAGATTGAAATTTGTAAGACAATGTCAGAGACTGTAGCCTTGAAGAAGAAGAATAGTAAGAAACGTAGAATATTGCAAACTCTGGCCATGGCTGTTAGATGGCTAAGACAACGAACAACAAAATTGGCAGGGCAAGTAACAGAAACAAAAAAAGAGATAAAAGAAGCAACAGAAGCAACAGAGCCCGTGAAAGCACCAGCTCTGCTGGCAGGGCAGCAAGCAATCCAGACATATGATATGTCACAGCAAGCAGAGAAACAGAATAGAAAATTGGAAACAGCTGTAGAGAATCTGCAAAAAAGAGAATTGCCGGCCCCTACTATCCATCTTGGTGAGCAACAACAGGTTCCGGGTACTTAGATAGTGCCTGATGGGTGGGAACAGAAATGGAGACGGGTGGCCCGAGCAAAATTAAGGGATGGAACCTCGGATGGAATGGGGATATGTAGAATGACCCAAACCTGTTGAGATGAGTTCCTGTCTGCATCCTGTAAAACTTGCCCATACCGGTATTGCCCTGGCCTCTTCCATGCATTCTAAAACAATATGCATTTCCTCACCTTTTGGGGGCGAAGCCAGACTTTGAGGCACCTGCTCCCCTACTTGGTGTAAACTTTGCTTGTGCCAATCAGAAACGAACACAAACAGGTTTTGGGCCCCGTCCCCTATTACACTTCTGTGATGTCATAGTTGGTACCTTATGGGCCTGCCTGCCATGTGCAGGCAGGGAGAGGAGAAAGAAAAACGAATCCTGTGTATCCTGTGTACACCCGTAACCGAGCCTGATCACCTCGAAGCCTCTCTCTCAGCTCACGTGTTTCTACGTTTGCCAGTCGTTATGCGTTGGTTTGTATTTGTAAGTATCAGTTATTACTAAATGCTGCATCTTTGTTTATAAATATTGTTAGTAGATATTTTAGTTATTGTGTGTTTTAAGTTTCATTAACTCTATTAGCTAATCAAACGCTGCTCCCTTACCCCTTGTAATTATCCCCAATAAAACTTTAAATTGATTAATTTTAGTTGTGTGTGTGTGTGTCTGCAGTTTGCATCGTGACCCATACTCTCCTTGCATCCCTTACCAATATAGTCTATTGCCACGTGCAGCCTGGTAAATAACAGGCCTGCATTTTCTTTCGCCCCTGCGTGCCCGTGGCAATCCACATGGTGTCACGAACAGGATGCAAGGGAGTTGGGCCATGCCCGTGGCACGCTGCAGACCGCGCAGATGATGAAACTGAACAGTTCCAACATTTGCAATTTCACCTTTTTACTAGCCATAATTCGACTGATCCAAAAATAGAATGGATCTGTTCCCTTGGCTCGGGTAAAACTCTAAAAGGCTATACTGTACCATTAACCCTGGCAGATACGGGATGCCTCCTCCGGTGCCACCTGAGCTTTAGTTGTCAGCCAGCCGATTGTTCCCTACAGCCTCAGTGCATGGAGACTGTGGAGAACCTTGGTGCTGCAGATCCCTCTCAGCTTTGGAGAGAGTATAGCCGCATTGTTAGAAAATCCGGAGGTACCGTTTCCAAATTGATTTCCCCACCTCGGGTAATACCTGCTAATCCGGCACACAAATTATTATGCCAGATGATAAAAGAATTAGATTTAATTAAGAAAACCAAAAAATTGCGACCCGATGAATATAAATCTGAGGATGTTTCCACCGTCCTGTTTAGCATGATATGCAAGGCCCTTGATCTGTCTCGTGCTCTGTCCTCCACGGGGGCACAATGTTTGCAGCTAAACAGGCAGCCCCAAGCTCTCCTAAAGATGATAATGAGAAGACAGAAAAGGTAGAGCCCATCACTACCTCCCCCTCCCCAAGTCCCTCTCAGAAAATTTTGCCACCCCCATATGAAGCTCCTAAAACTCCTCTGTATCCAGCTCTGCCAACAGCCCCAGAATTCACTGAATCTGAAACTGTAGCAGAAGCTTTGCCTATTGCAATAACTAAAACTAAAATAGATGCACAAACAGGCAACACCACGCAGGTTACTGAACTGCGAACACGTACTAAGGCCGAACTTAAAGAGTTTTTAAAGGAAACGCAACGAAAAGCCGATGAGGCACCAATGGTTTGGGTCGGGCGGCTAGCCTTAGAACACGGAGCAGAATTGGTGGACCGTGAGGAGGCTGGCATCTTAGCCAAAAGGGCACGAGGCTTCCCGGGTCATGCTTTATTAAATAATCGCACTTGGCCACTTACCTCCCCGGCAGCTGCCGTTTTAGCAATGCAAGGCAGTTTTAAAGGATTGTATATCCCCCCGGGAGCCTTAGTTACTCCACACGATTTAATATGGGCAATCGCAGGAGCTTCCATAGCCCTGTGGGATCCACTACAAAACCCACTTAATTTAACTGTTCAACAGCAATTGGTGGCCACACCCTTTATACATGTTACTGATCCCACCCAAATTCCTGTCTCAGCAGAGGCAGTTGATTTAGCATTAGAAGCTGCCCCTGGAGCTGACACCGGTGCCATGCTACACTTGCATGCGGCTGTTCGCAGATCCATCTTAACGTTATTTGAAGTAGTTAGTAAAATTAAGTTGTCACTGTCGCCCCCGCCTGTTGTCCTCCCAGTTGATTCACCACCAAAAGACCCTCCAAAGAGTCAGTTTAATCCCCCAAAATATCCTGAGCGAACTAAAGCTGAACGGGCACGATTTGACTTCCTTCTTAACAAAGGAATCCCCAAAGAAGCCCTGTGTAAAATGTCAGACCAAGAGCAGCAAAATATAGCCGAACATCTAGGCTGGAAAAATTGGGAGGACTATGTTAGGTCAAAAAACAGATAGGGGCCGGATGCTGCTCGGCCCAAATTAAAGATCCCACCGATGAATGCCCATACGCCACCCTGTTAGTTAACGGTGACACCCCCACCTCCTTTTTATTAGACACTGGAGCTCAAGTTAGCATTATTGAGCCCAACGTTCCCCACTGTCCTACTGGCTCCTTTATGTTTGTTCAAGGCCTCACTCAGCTTCTAGAAGAGAAAAAGATAGAAAGGGTTACTGCATCCACCTTTCTGTCCGCGGGTTGGGGTATTCCCAAGCCTGGCGATCCCTCTAAATATCGCCTTGTCATTGATTATAGACAAGCTAACAGCCATGTAAAGCCTATCGCATTTTCCAGCTCTGTCACCATTCCAGAAATACAGTGGCAACTAAGCAATGCAAGTAATCAGTGGGTATGTACTCTTGATTTAAAAGATATGTTTTACCAAATACCCACTCCAGGACACACAAGAAATCTTAAATTTTGCTTTTAAAGGCGTCCAATATAAATGGAAAGTCTGCCCACAGGGGTTCTGTAATTCACCTGCACTTGCATCGTCCCATCTCAATATCACATTACAGGACGTGTCCGTGTTAGCCTATGTAGATGACATTGTCATTTGTGGGCCCAATTCACAAGCAGTTCAAAGTACCACCCAAATGATAATAGATGCATTAGAAGCAGATGGGTGGCAAATTAACAAAACAAAGAGCCACCTGCAGGCCAGCCAGCAATTCTCATTCTTGGGACTCCATTTCACTCCCACCACTCAGACACAAGCCCCAGCCAGCGTATTAGACCCTTGGACAGAATCCCCTCCAAAAAATAAACGAGAGCTTCAGCAGCTACTAGGTCTCCTTAATTATCACCGCCAATATATTCCGGTGCAATTAATTTCTAACCTAGAAATCCTACAAAGCTCTCTCTCTTCTAAACGCTCCCGAGAAGTGTGGAATGCATCAGCACAAAAAAGCTTAGAGAAGCTAGCTGTCTGGTTCGCCTCTAACCCCCCCCCCCTCGCCCGTTTTAATTCCCAAGAACCCCTCAACATTAATTTGTTTATCACAAAACACCATGTAGGGTTCACTGTATTGCAACATGGTAATGCCATTTACAATTGGGCCCATCGCCTCTCTGGACCCCAGTATAACTATGGTCTGGTGGGAAAAATGCTACTGGCTGCGTCCAGTGCTCGTCACTGGTCCCAAGTCCCTATCCCAGGTACCTTGTCTGGACCACGTGTTCATTTAATCCCGTGGCTTACAAGTACCCCTCCACCCGAGTTTCATGGCACTACTCGCACCTGGCAGCTTTTATGTTTCCAGGTTGAGGTAGCTTGGCAGGCATGGACCCTAACTCCCAGCGATAACATCTTAGCCCCCCCATCTCACCAACCATTATGCATTGAAGCAAAATATGATCCCTGGGTTGTGTCTGATGGGGGCACCTCACCATCTCCTAGGGCGGGAGTTCTTTGTTCCATATGTAATTACTTTAATGTGCAGTTACTGCCCCCCTCCTGCTCCGCACAAGAATGCGAAGTGTAGGGCGTTCTTTTAGCTGCCCAGCATGTTGCTAATGCCCACTCTGCCAACAAGCAAGTTGTTTTAAGTATCGATTCTCAATTTTGTTTAGATATTTTAATTGAGCAAGCCTCTCCCTCAGCTTTTGTTAAAATGTGGGACCAAATTTTTGCCCTAATTCGTAAATCCTCTCACCCTTGGTTCGTTACGAGCCTGATCACCTCGAAGCCTCTCTCTCAGCTCACGTGTTTCAAACAGAGTTTCTACATTTGCCGGTCGTTATGCGTTGGTTTGTATTTGTAAGTATCAGTTATTACTAAATGCTGCATCTTTGTTTATAAATGTTGTTAGTAGATATTTTAGTCATTGTGTGTTTTAAGTTTCATTAACTCTATTAGCTAATCAAATGCTGCTCCCTTACCCCTTGTAATTATCCCCAATAAAACTTTAAATTGATTAATTTTAGTTGTGTGTGTGTGTGTGTCTGCAGTTTGCATCATGACCCATACTCTCCTTGCATCCCTTACCGATATAGTCTATTGCCACGTGCAGCCTGGTAAATAACAGGCCTGCATTTTCTTTTGCCCCTTAGATAGTGCCTGATGGGTGGGAACAGAAATGGAGACGGGTGGCCCGAGCAAAATTAAGGGATGGAACCTGGGATGGAATGGGGATATGTAGAATGACCCAAACCAAGAGCCACTAAGCAGCCCATGCGTAGGGGCCATCACACTGCAACCACCACCGCATGATGAGAGCTATGTTCCAGTGAAACCGAAACCCAGACTGGTGCCTTGTCAGAATGAGAGAAGTAAGCACACAGGAGGGAGAAGTAGCAAACAATACTTTCTCTAGATTGGTAAAGCAAATGGAGGAGGAAATGAAATAGGTCACAGAGCACATTAGGCAACACGGGCTGCTTTTGATCACAGGAGAGTGGCTAAAAAAGGATTTCAAAGTAAAACACCTAGATAACGTGGGCCAACACCAGGAAATAATGCATCGTCAGAAAAAACGCAGCCAGCAAAAGGAAAAAATTTAGGCTGGTAAACACAGGCTAAAAATCTTTAAAATATGCATGGAGTTCCCCAGAAATGGCTAACTGCAGCAGGTAACCCCAGCAATCCATTTGGCATGCAGACAAAACAACAGGCACTGGGAGAACAAATTCAAGTTTTGTGGAAGCAGGTAGCAACCCCCACTCTCCTCCCAGAACCAGGAACAAAACCAGGGATACAGGTTTCCAGCCCTCTGCTTTAACCCACGGAGCCCCACTCCCCACACAGAGCTAATTATAGAACCTTTTTGCTCAAATATTTTCATATACTGGTTAAGTTTTCCTTTATATCCTCTCTCAGTTTGCCAAGCTCACTGCTGCTGTCTGTACTTTAAAATGACCACACACAGTTAATTAACCTCTCTTGGCTCATGTCTCCCTCCCTTCCTATATTGCGCTCCACCTGCTCTCTCCTTGCTTCTGCCCTCTTTGTTTTCAAAATTAGAGTTATTACAGAAACCCCTGTCGCAGGAAGAAACAGAGCAACTAAAAACATCACTAAAATACTTAAGGTGGTAACTTTACTTAAATAAGTCCAGTAAAGTAACTATTCTAACGCTTCAGGAATGCAACAGCTGAAGAGACTCTTAACTTTTTTGCAGATATGGTTGCTAAGCAACAGAAATGATAACTCTGCTTCTAATCCTGTCCCCTAACTAATATATGAAATGTAGGTTTTCCTTAGTTCCATGTAGAAGTATCCTGTAGTGCTGTGCTCTGTCAACAGTAAACCTGGCCAAGCGCGTTCGCCACTGAACTGAGCCTGTGGCCCTTGTTGACGTCACTAGGCCTCACCCTAGGTAACTTGGGAGGGTGGAAGGCCACAAAGTGTCAATGAAGCCTTCCTGCACTAGGCTTATATGAACCAAACTTCTTCCATGTTTAAACTCTAATCAACCTCAAAAACCAGGTGCAATTGGAATATGTAAGCAACCAGTTATCTGTGTGCAACCCCCTGCTCACACTGGTATCAAGCGGTAATAATGAGGCCTGCAAGTTTCTGGCTGAAGGGAAAAAGGACAAGATAACGGTTTAAAGAAGTTACTAACAAGCTAGGCTTATAGCTGCCAAGAATGTCTTAACTGCTTAAATGTAATCGTTATTTGCTTAGTAAATGTTACCAGGGAAGGGAGGGGTAGAGGGGGGGGAAGGGAGGAGGGCGGGGGTGAGGCTTAACTGCAAAATGTATAAAAGAAGAAAAACTGTTTCTGTTGGTGTGCTTGATTTCAGACGTGCCAGTCTCCTTGCACCGCTTTGGGATCCCAAATAAACTTTGTTTGTTTCTCCACCCTGGTGTGTTTATTGGCGCGAAGCACACTGGGCAACGAACCCCGCTGTTGCGGTCCTCGGGCACTCTGTGCTGGCAACACCCTTACGAACAACATCGAGATCTGCTGAACCCACACGCTGCCCTTTCTGCTACTGTACCCAACATTGGAGCTCTAAGAGCCGCAACACTAGCAGCATTAGCTCCACTCCGCAGCACGAATGCCACATACCACTCAGGTAATAGGGCTCACAACAGCTGCAGCACAAACACCTCCCCTTTGCTGAGACAGAATCTGGTTTTAGGTGAGCTGCACTGAACAGGACCTACCTACAGCTCTTCTACACTCAGACACAAAGCCTGCTCCCCAGAAACAATCCCACACTTGTTACACTGAGCAGCCCCATCTCCATTAGTCTCAGGCAATGTTCTGTTTAATTTTTTCCACCGACGTGTGGAATAAATTTTGTTATGTGCACCAAGGTAATGTGCGCCACCAGCAGAAACAAAAACCTTGATATAGTATATATTTTTTAAAAGTTACCAATAGGGATAATTACTCCAGCCAGGACAAGTTAGGCATTTTAGTACTCACTACTCAACAAATTAAATTTAAGTGTAAGAGAGAAATAAAAATTATGAAATGCACAGACCAGTCAAAAAACTAAAATAACCGAACTTTGAAAGAATAAAATTACAGAGAATGTATATGTATTGCAGGAAGTACCAAGAAGTACCAACAACAACAATAGTATTGGGAGATGTGTGACACACACAGAGACTGTATGTGTGTGTGTGTGTGTGTGTGTGTGTGACACACACACAGATACTTTATTTGTGCTGGCTGCTGGGGAAGTTTCTGAGAGACTGCTGTCTCTTTAACGCACTCACTGAAAGCTCTCCTCCTCCTGAACCATGTGCCCCCTGCCCCACTCTGCGGAGATGGGGTACATAGGCAGGGGTAGACTCATGTGTGTGTGTTTGAGAGAGAGAGAGAGAGAGAGACACACACACACACACAGTGTGCTGGCTACTGGGGAAGTCTCTGAGAGACCATGCGCTGTTTCTTAAGGCACTCACACACCCGAAGACTTGTTTAGACCTTAGAGCTGCTGCAAGTTCTGTTCTTCTACCCTGCTTTGCAGAGATGGAGTACTGGGGCTGGGGGAGGGGGGCCCCCATGACATCAATTCCCTCTCCACCCCCCGCTCTGCATAGCCAGCAGGATGGTCCCAGTAGCAGCTGCAGGAGCAATGTGGCTGCAAAGCAGTGGGGGCGAGGGGCACCTGAACACACGCTGCCAGCTGCATGTGCGTGGCTCTGCTAATCAACTGCACTTGAATCACTCCTGGGCAGCCACCCAACAGCGCAGCTTACAGGAACAGTCACTGGATTTTCCTCCAACACTCTTTCACTTATCCATCATTAAACACACAGACAGCTCTCCTATCCCACCTCACTCCTGACAGTCCCCATGGCAGGGAGACCCCTGTGCTGACACAAACTACACAACTCAGTGTGCAAATGATACAGACTGGATGCTCAAGGTACATATGCACCTCTTCCCCTTGATCAGGCCATGGGAAACTCAGACCCACAGCTCCTCATGTCACAACCACAGCTCTGCGCCAATCCTCAAATTAATCCCCAGATTTCCTCACCTCACAATCACACCTCTACCCAACTGCTCCAACTAATGCCTCTGCCATTCACTACAGCTTCACGTAGCCCAGTGAATGCAGTTGGAGTGCTTGTGGATAACGCCCAGTGGTTATTGCCAACTCCAAGGGGGCAGAGTTAAGGTTGCACTGGCACGGACCTTCACTCTGGATTTCCTACTTTTGAGAGGTTTGAGTATTGAAGAACTCGACATGCTGGAAGGGCTCAAGACAGCACTGGGCACCCTTAGCGCTTCATTAATGAAGTTGTCAGTGAATACGGATGTTGAATAAACAAACAAAACAACGGTTCCCCGCCCCTCCTGCCATTTCCACACCCAGACAAGGCAACTTGAAGAAGGGAAAGAAAGGGGGATGGAACTGGGAGGTTCCCTGGCAGTGGGAGGGGGTAGCAGCAGGGGATGACTGGCAGTGGGGGTGGGGAGAGCAGGGTTGGGTCATGGTGTGGGGCAGCAGCTGGGACTAGGTAACCTGGGGCTGGGCAGTCTCCATGTGGGAGATTTGCTTCTCCCTCCCCTTCATGTGCCCCTTCCATGCCCTATTTCCAGTAGAGAATGGGCAAGCTGGGGAATGGCTCAGGGCAATAATTCCCTACCAAACAAGGACAAAGCACTGCAGATACAAGGGGTAGGAAACACCCCAAATCTGAGGAGATTTTAAATTGACACCAGAGAAAAAATGGGACAAAAGCTGAATGGAGAAATTATAAATAATTTGAGAGAAAAGATTGAAATATTGACAGATTTTATATCCATATTTGATAATTAAAGAGAAATGCCACAGAATTGGGAGAGGATTTTATAAATCTTTCAGAGGGAAGTGGCAAAATCAGAGGGGATTTCAAGCTATCACCCTCCACACCCCAATTTCCTGACTGCTCCCAACTCACAGTGTCTCCCCCCTCCATCTCTTTCCTTCCCCCACCCTTCCCTGCCTGGCACCTCCATGCCCCAGACACACAAAGGGGAACCCCACAAAGCCGGTCTCTTCCCCTCCTCAATCCCCAGTTTTGCCACTGGGCAGATCCTGGCAGGAGATCAGTGGCTTCAGTGCTGTTAAGGCAGCTCGGATCCCGCCCACAGGTGCATTAACAACAAATAGCAGATTCCCAGGGGCTGTGAGATCCGAGGCTCCTGGTGACATTTGTGCAGTCACTTTTCTGACCATCCCCAGGGTCTCTCTCAGTCACCTCGAGTCTCCGGCTCAGCAGTTGGGGTTGGCAGAGCCTGGGGCTGCCTTGGGGGGCTAGTTCCAGCCACTGGAGGAAGTACCTGCCTGGACTGGGCACGGAGGAGGCTTTAATGAAGGTATCTCCAGCCCAGAAGTGGCTGGGTCTCAGCATTGCAGGAAGAGACCCCTCATGGTGACCGTTCATCACGGGTTCTGGGGATCCTTCTGGTGAAAGCAGCTATCGAAATGTGAGGAGTTAGTACAGGAGGATGGAGCGTCTCAGCCGCTCTGGGCAATGCCCAGAGGAACAGGGACGCATCCACACAGAGAGCAGCCCCCTGAGGGGAATGAACCCCATGTCTCGCACCATCAGGGGAAAGGAAAAGTCAGTTCGGGTCTGGGAGACACCAGATTGTGTGAGGCCCAGATAGTGTGAGGCCCTGCCTGGGATATGTATCTGAAATGGGGCAAGTCACTCTGATCAGCAACCCTGTGGATTTTAATGGAGATAAAGGTGGAAAACAAATGATTCTCAAATGTGAGGGGGAAAGTTGATCACTGGGAAATTTAACCCCTCTGCAACCTCCACTATGGAGAATGACTCATGGCAACAAGTTCCCTCCAAACAGGAGCAGGGTCTGAAAAATATGGAGAACACCTCAAAGCCTAAAAGGATTTTTTTAAAATCAATCATTTATAATTACACTGGACCCTCACTAGAATGCGGGGTTTTGGATCCATGCGCGGTGCTGCGTACAGCAGGAACCACATTACCGTGGATTCCAATGAAGGTAAATAAATTTGGGATCCATGTGCGGTCCTCGCTATAAGCGAATTTGCGCTAGATAGACGCGCGTTCTAGCGAGGGTCCGCTATGGGAAATGGCAAAATCTGAAATGGGACATCAGTGTTCTCAGTAACTAAAAAGAAAAGGGAGCAAATATGAGGAAAATGTCACAAATTGGAGGAAAGTGGAAAAGTCTGAGGGATTTTATATCAATAGTTGATACAAGGTAAAGAGGTAAAATCTCTGGATTTCATGTCAATATTTGATAATTGGGGAGAGAAAGGGCAAAATGTGCAAGGATTTTATATCCATCAATATTTAAAAATTTAAGAAAAGGACAATGTCTGAGATTTGATCTTAATATCAGATGATCAGATGGAGAAAAATCTCAGGGGATAATAAATCATAGATAACGAGAGAGAAAATGGGGAAAAAATGTTCAGGAATTTTCTGTCAATATTTTAGAACTGAGGAGAAAATGAGGTAAAAACTAAACATTTCCTAATACACCTCTACCCAGATATAACGCGACCCAATATAACACGGGTTCACATACAAGGCGGTGAAGCTCTGACACACTGTTCTGAGCAGCGTGTTAAGGGTGCCGGGTCGGGCCGGGCCGGGCCAGGGCCGAGGGGTTGGATAAGGGGCAGAGAGTCTCAGGGGCTCCCCCCGCCAGGATCTGGGAGGCAGAAGCTGGGGGGGGGTACTTTTGGGGGCCCCGCAGTCCCAGAGTGGTCCTGGGGATTAGCGGGGGGCCAGGAGCAGCCCACTCCGCTTCCCTCGCCCTGGCCCCAGCTATGTCGCTCGGGGAAGGGGGCTTGGGGGAAAGGATCCCCCCGCACTCACTGGCAGCAGCGGAAGCGGAGCAGCCCGGCTCCAGCCCACTCTACTCTGCCACCTACCAGCCGCAGCTCTCTGCTTCCCGCCGCAGGTAAGTAGGGGGGCATCCTTTCCCCAACCTCCCCGCACTCACCGGCGGTGGGAAGCGGAGCAGCCCGGCCCCAGCCAGCTCCACTCTGCCAGCTTCCAGCTGCGGCGCTCCGCTTCCCGCCGCAGGTGAGTGCGGGACCTTTCCCCATCTCCCCCCCTCCCCCAGCGACATGGCTGGGGCCGGGGCAAGGAAAGTGGAACAGGCTGGGGCCACGTCGCTCCACTTCCCACTGCAGGTGAGTATGGGGGGCGTCCTTTCCTCAACTTCTCCACACTCACCGACGGCGGGAAGCGGAGCGCTGCGGCTGGGAGGTGGCGGAGCGGAGCGGGCTGGGGCCGGGCTGCTCCGCTTCCCGCCACTGCTGGTGAGTGCCTGTCAGGTGGGGGGTGGGGAGATTGGATAGGGGACAGGGAGCAGAGGGGTTGGGTAGGGAGTGGAGTCCTGGGGGTGATTAGGGAACAGGGAGGGCCAAAGCAACTTCAATATAACGCAGTCTCACCTATAACACGGTGAGATTTTTTGTCTCCTGAGGACAGCATTATATCGGGGTAGAGGTGTATAAGAGGAGAACACCAACATCTGAGACTGCATGTCGATACTGAAGAACTGGAGGGAAAAGTGAGAATGTTTGAAGGGATTTGTGGGGGGATCTGGCATTTGCAGCTCGCTACAGGAGACACCCAAGATCGTACTACACCCCACCCCAGGAAGCAGTGGGTCCTCTGGGCCTGCCTAGTGCCTACACAGGCCTCAGAGAAGCAGCCACTCAGAGCCCAGCAGGTGCAGAAAGCGGCTACAGGGGCACAGCAGGGGACTCCCTGGCTGAGACCAAAGGATTAAAGCCTCTGGTCTGGTGAGTGAGAAGAACCTGAGGAAGAACGTTTAAAGGGATCTGTCGGTGGATCTGGCCTCTGCAGCTCCCTACAGGAGACCCCCATGATCTTACTACATCCTGCTCCAGGAAGCGGCGAAGGTGGGTCCTCTGGGCCTGCCTAGTGCCTACACATGCCTCACAGAAGCAGCCACTCAGAGAACAGCAGGCTCAGATAAAAGGAGCTGCAGGGGCACAGCAAGTCAGTCAGTCCATGGCTGGGACCAGAAAAGTAAAGCAAGGGGACTCTCCCTGGCGTGGTGAGAAAGAACCACCTGAGGATGGTGTCCCTGTGATAGGGAAGCAGAAAGAAGGGTCCCATAGGAAGAGGCCCAGGGAAATAGAAGTGATGGATTGGAGCGAGCAATACATGGCTGCTGTGTATAGGGTCCTTGGGTTGAAACCTGGGATAATGGTTGGGCCAGGGTTCCCCTGGCAACAGGTAAAGTGGTGTAAATCCCCAAAAGGGGACAGGCCTCCTTTGGGAGCCTGAACAAAGGACTGAATTTGAAGGGCCCAGAGCTGGGGCTGAAGGCCCTAGCAAGGAGAAGTAGACTGCTTCTTTGTTGGACTCTAATACCCTGGCAAGGGTTCATTGAGACTCTGGGACTTTGGCCAGAGGCCCGACGATGGAATTCCCACCAAGCTGGCCGGCGGCCTGCAGGGAACACCAGGAGGAGAAAAGGTCTGGGATGCTGCACCCTGCTGCTCCGAGATCCTCCAGAGGTGAGTGTCCCATTAGGGGATTATACAGCAATGTACAACAAACAGCACAAAGTGATGGGTTCCCCTTGCCTGACATTCACAGGGGCAGCAGGGAGCCCTGCGCAGTGCTGCTTTAACAGGAGCAGGGAGGGTGGAGGAGCCAGAAGGCCACAGGGGATGGGCAGTGGGGTCTGGCAATGGGACTAGCAGCTAGTGGCTGAAGGGGCCTGGGGTGAGGGAGAATGGGAAGCAGCTGGGCTGGGCAGCCTCCCCTCCCTGCCCTGCTGCTGGCTCCCACCCCAGAGGCAGCTGTGCCTCATGGCTCTCCCAAACTGCACCCACCACCCCATTCCTACTTGGCAAATGACTCGTGGCAACAATTTCCCCCCTAAATAAGGACAAATTGCTGTAGATAAAATGGGCGGGAAACCCCCCCCAAATCTGAGGAGATTGTAAATTCTCCACTGAGCAGAGAATGGGGCAAAAGCTGTGGCAGAGAACAGAGGAACTCAATCATGGGAGAGAGAAGAAGGGAAAGCGACAGGGGATTTACATCCATATTTGCTAATTCTGGAGCAATGGGGCAGAGCCAGGGATGATTTTATCAGTCTGGGAGAGGGAAGAAGTAAAATCAGAGGGGATTTCATTTCCCCCTCCCCCTCCTGTATGGGCACCTGCTCTTCTCCTCTCCCTGTAATGTCCTGGCTGCAGAGATGGGTAAATCTACCGCACGTCACATGGTCTCTTTGCTCCCCACCCTCCTTTTCCCTTCCTCCCCGCCATATTGTCACCCCCCCCCCCACCTGACAATTCTCCCTCCCCCCACCCCACCCCACCCCACCCCAGAGCAAACCCGCCCCGCCGTGTCTTTTCCCAACACAGCCCCCTGACTTGTCCCGGGGCAGCCCCCGGCTGGCGCAGTCACAGCGCGGGAGCAGATCCCAGGCTCCTGGCCCAGCCCTGACCCCGGCCCCTCAGTTACCTGGGTCTCCGGCCCGGAGTTGATGCCGGCAGAGCCGGGCCCGGGGGCTAGTCCCAGCCCCACAGAGGAAGCCCCCTCTGACCGGGCGCAGAAGCGGCTGCACCGAAGGTCTCCCGGGGGCACAGCCCCGTGGGAGCAGCCGCTGCTCAGCCCTGGCTCCCAGCGGAGGGAGGCAGCAGCGCCCTGCAATGTCCCAGCCCCCAGCCCAGGGCTGCCTGGGACCTGCTCGGCCCTTTGTTCTCCCCAGCGCTGCCCGCCCGCTCCCTCCTCCCAGCCCCGCCCGCTCCGCTGCTCCAGCCCCTTCCTGTGTCCCGCAGCACCAGCCCCCACCCCGCGGTTGCCTGCAGCGCTCCCCGCACCGGGGCTCTCTCTGCCCGGGACCAGCGCAGCCCGGGCTCCACCCGCATCAGCTCCCGAGCCGGGTACGGCAGGGGGAGACCTCGGGGGCGAGGGCTGGGGCCGGGCAGGCAAGTGCTTCTGCACACCCGGTCCCCTTGTCCCAGCTCCGCTCCCCGGCCGGGGCCTGCCGGTCCTAGCGCTGCTGCAGGCGCCCGACACGCTGGGCTGGGCTGGCTCCTCCAGCTGCTCGGTCACATCTGCTGAGGCCCCTGCCCGGGGCTGGGCACGTGTCTTGCTGGCCTGGGGCCCCAGGGCCCAAACCCGGAGGGGGGATGGGCAGAGACTGTGCAGGGGCAAACTGGATGCTCGGGAGGGTGAAACAGCTTGAAGCAGGGGCAGGAGAGGGGCCGGGGGGAAATCGGGGGGGGGTGTGTGGAGCTGGTGTAAGAATGGGGCACAGGCACTGCCGGCGAGGGGAAACCCCGGGATGGGGGGCGGGCAGAGAGGATAAAAGTGACCAATCTGCACTGTCTGACAACATGGGGTACCAGGGGTGTGTGACATTTTCCCTCTCAGGGATGGTCAGCACCGGCTTCCCAGTGCTTCCTTCTTAAAGGCACAGTGCATCCCAATGCCTAGGCATGGCTGCTCTTTGCTATCTGGTATTGAGCTACCAAAGGAGCGAGGATTCAGGGCAATATTTTTCAGAGCTCTGAATGGGAGGAAGTGATAGCTCAGTGGTTTAAGCATTGGCTTGCTAAATCCAGTGTTGTGAGCTCAATCCTTGAGGGGGCCACTTAGGGGTCTGGGGCAAAATGAGTACATGGTCTTGATAGTGAAGGCAGGGGGCTGAACTCAATAACCTTTCAGGGTCCCTTGTAGTTCTATGAGATAGGTATACATCCCTCCAATTACAATTGTCATATGTATTTTTAGTGTTTAAAAGAATCCTTCATCAGCTATATGTCCACATAAAGCCTCATAACAGTTTACAAATTTGTTTTATCTACCGTTCTGATTCCCTGAATTGGTCTCCTTTTCTTGTTTCCATTGTAAATGTAGTTTCACTCTACCAAAGGAACATGGATTCAGCAAAATAGTTTATATGCACCTCTCAAAAAATAATTGTCAATAGGGCTGTCAATTAATCTTAGTTAACTCAAGCAATTAACTCAAAAAAAAATAAACTCAATTAAAAATTAATAACAATTACAGTTTTAATTGCACTGTTGAATAATAGAATACTGATTTTAAAAATTATAAATATTTTTGGATGTTTTTTCAACATTTTCAAATGTACTGATTTCAATTACAACACAATACAAAGTGTACAGTGCTCACTTTATATTATATTTGATTACAAATATTTGCAGTGTTAAAAAGATAAACAAAAGAAATAGTATTTTTCAGTTCACCTTATACAAGTACTGTAGTGCAATCTCTTTAATGTGAAAGTCCAACTTAGAAATATAGGGTTTTTTTGTTACGGAACTGAACTCCAAAACAAAACAATGTAAAACTTTAGGACCTATAAGTTCACTCAGTCCTACTTCTTGTTCCGCCAATTGCTAAAACAAACAAGTTTGTTTACATTTACAGGAGATAATGCTGCCTGCTTCTTATTTACAATGTCACCTGAATGTGAAAACAGGCATTCACATGTCACTTTTGTAGCCAGCATTGCAAGGTATTTACGTGCCAGATATGCTAAACATTCATATGCCCCTTCATGCTTTCGCTACCATTCTCAAGGGTTCACTTCCTACTACCACCAAGGGGTAAAGACTCTCCAGGCTATAGCCAAGATAGTGGACAACTGGAGGAATGTAGATTCACTGTCCTCCCCACTCCCTGGAGAGGAGTGGTAGGAGGTAGTGGAAGAACCCTGTCCTAGTTTCAAACCCAAAGTTTGTGGGGTGGCAACAGAGCTGGCCTTACCATGAGGCGAATGAGGCAGCCACCTCAGGTGCCAGACTCTGGGGGGCGCCACTAGGACCCAGAGTGTAGAAAATTGTGTCTGCTGCTGTTGCATATGTATTCTCTCTGCTCTAGATGCACAGAGATGGTGGAGTGCTGTGCTGGAGGAAGGAGGGCACAAGAGACATAACAGGCAGGCAGGAGAAAAGGTGAGAGGGAATAACAGAAAGCAGCAGGAGCTGCAGGGAGAGAGAGGAGGAGGAGCCTCTTATGTACCTCTCTAGCACTCCCAGGAGCCCGGACTGATTAACACCAGCTTCTCAGGGAGCTTCCTGTTTCCTGCTGCTTCCCTGAACCCACTTGAGGAGAATAGGCAGTCAACTGAAGTAGTAGGAGCCAGTTAGGCCCTTAAGACACTGATATCTTCCCTCACTCAGGTCCTGCTACCAGCCTGCTTATTTGTCCTCTTCAACTGAGTGTTGAGAGCCACTATAGCTGGCACAACAGCAGTCATGAGTGAAAGAAGAAAACACCCCTCTAGGGCAGCATTCAGAAAAAGAAAGAAAACAAAGGAAGCTTTCCTATCTAAGCAGGAAGGAGCTGTCCTGAGATACATAGACACAAATGTTCACGGTGAGTCTTCCGGCCCCAGTGAGGATGTGAGTGGTGAGGATATGCCTGATCGTCCAGTTAGAGTGCAGGTGACCTGGCAGCTACTGCAGCATCCATATCTCCATCTCAAATGGATGTAACCATGCACATTCCTGAAGAAAAGTGTAGATCAGAGAAGAGTGCGGTGGAGGCGCAAGAAACAGCTGCTGCTGAGTTTAGTTCCTTAAGTCTAGATGATCCAGGACTGTGGACCCACTTGAGCAGTAGCCTGAGGGACTTCCTTGTACTGCATGGGCCACAGCAAATGAAAAACTTCATGTTCCCCAAAGACAATGAAAATAGAAGTTGCCATCCAACATATAACTGGCGTGAAATCCCCAGTGGTGACAAAGTGGAGAGGCCATGGCTTATGTACTCAAAAACCCAGAATGCTGCATACTGTTTTTGTTGCAAACTCTTCCAGTCTAATCTTCCAGCCACATTGGGTTCTACAGGAACAAAGGACTGGAAAAATCTGGGTAGAAATTTGGCATACCATGAAAAGGCAGCAAATCACCAGAAGGCATTCCATAGATGGAAAGAGCTTGAGATGAGACTAAGATTAAAGGTCACCATAGATGATCAGCATCAAAAGAAGATTGCATCAGAATCTCTTTACTGGCAAAATATTCTGAAAAGGCTCATTGCCATTGTGAGAATGCTTGCTACCCAAAACCTAGCTCTGCGTGGCACTTCAGATCAGCTGTATGTGCCAAACAATGGAAACTTCCTTACAATTGTGGAGCTGATGGCTGAGTTTTATGCTGTACTCCAGGAGCATCTAAGAAGAGTCACCACCCAAGAAACGTACACACACCACTACCTTGGAAAAACAATTCAAAATGAGATCATACAGTTACTGGCAACAAAAGTCAAACAGAAGATTGTGGCAGATCTGAAGTCAGCAAGATATTACTCTGTTATTCTGGACTGCACACCTGACATCAGCCAAACGGAACAAATGACTTTAATGGTGCGTTTTGTAACAACAACAGAACCTAGAGAAAATGTCCCTGCAATGGTGACTGTCAGAGATCATTTTCTAGAATTTATTGCCATTGATGATACTACAGGAACTGGTATGACAAATGTGCTTCTTTAAAAGCTGGAAGATACGGGAATTGCGATAGCTGACATGAGAGGACAGGACTACAATAATGGTGCCCATGAGAGGAAAGACCAGAGGAGTGCAGACACAGATCCAAGAGTTAAACCCTTGAGCATTTTTTGTCCCAAGCAGTTCTCATTCATTGAACTTGGTGGTCAGTGATGCAGTATCAGCTTCTAGTGAGGCTGCTGAATTTTTTTAATGTATTTTTCTCTGCATCAACTCATTGATAGCAAATTTTGAAGCAACCTCTGGGAACATCCTCTCGGACACTGAGTGCCACATGATGGGAAAGTCGAATGGAGGCGATAAAGCCTACCAAACACCAAATTGGGAAGATAGATGATGTCATAGTTGCCATTATGGAGGATAATGCTATGACAGGAACTGTTCGTGGGAGAACAGTGGCAGAGGGAAATGGAATCACCAGAAACATACATAACTTCAAATTTCTGTGTGGCTTAGTGTTGTGGCATGACCTACTGTTTGAAATAAATGTAAGCAAGAGACTCCAAGGTGTTGACCTTGCTATATCTGGAGTAATGAAACAACTGGACAAAGCAAATTCATACCTACAGTCTTATGGGTCAGATGGGGATTTCAAAATGTTCTAAAGAGTGCACAGAAGTTGGCAGAGGAACTTCACACTGAAGCTATTTTCCCACCCATTCAAGAATACAAGAGTCAGCAAAGACGAAGACATTTTGATTACGAGGCACGGGATAATCCCATAAGAGACTTCCAACAACAATTCAAAGTTGAATTCTTTAACCAGGTGCTAGATTGTGCAATACAGTCAGTTGAAGAATGTTTCATGCAGCTCAAGAAACACAGCAGTATATTTGGGATGTTATATGATATTCCAAAACTCCTCACTGTAGCTGAAGAAGACCTACACCAGCAATGCAGGGCACTAGAGACAGTGTTGACACATGATGACATGCACGATATTGATGCGAGTGATTTAGTGATGAACTGAAAGCCCTTTCAAGATACATTTCAGCAGGATCAACTTCAAAGGCTGTTCGGGAATATATGTGCACAAATAAGATGACCACCCTTTTTCCAAATGCTTTTGTTGCTCTGCGCATATTTCTAACACTTCCTGTAACAGTTGCCAGTGGACAACGCAGCTTCTCCAAGCTGAAGTTAATAAAAACACATCTACGCTTCACAATGACACAGGAGAGGCCGGTCGGCCTTTCAACCATCTCAATAGAGCATGAGCTGGCCCAGACTGTGGACCTTCAGCAGGAAGCAGTTCAAATCTTTGCAACCAAGAAGGCACGGAAAGCACCACTTTGATTATTCAAACAGATAAAAATGCCAGTGTTTACTATGCCGACAAGAAAAGTTAACTTTCAAACGCCTGCACAGCAAATGTAAGTGTTACTTAACATTTTTGAACAAGGCATTTTAAGTTGTTGTTTCTCCTTTATTGGGGTAGGTAGCAGAGCAGTACCATGAGAGGAGTAGAACAGGAAGAAGGCAGAATTGAGACCTTTCAAAGTTTTGGCCCAAGCGAGGGGGAATGGGGGCATCATTTGATCTCCCCATCTCAGGTGACAAAATGTTGTGGGCCAGCCTTGGGTGCCAAAAGTCACAAGACTGAAAAGCCTACAGATTTTTTTAAAAACACCATAATAGAGGCTCAAACTATTTTTATACCCCAAATAAGCAAAAGACACAAAAGCAAACAACAATATTTTCTTTTCAGGTACATGAGAAGCAGGAAGCCTGCCAAGCAATCAGTGCGGCCACCGGACACTCGAGGGTCTAAAGCCACTGGGGAGAAGCTAAATGAATTCTGTGCATCTGCCTTCACTGCAGTGCATGTGAGGCAGATTCCCACCCCTGACCCATTCTTTTTAGGTGACAAATCTGAGGAACTGTCTCAGATTCAGGAGTCAATAGAGGAGATTTTGGAACAAATTGATAAATTTAACAGTAATGAGTCACCAGGACCAGATGGGATTCACCAAAGAGTTCTTAAAGAACTCAAATATGAAATTACAGAATTATTAACTGTGGAATGTAGCCTATCACTTAAATCAGCCTCTGTACCAGATAACTGGTGAATAGCTAATATGACACCACTTTTTTTAAAAGGCTCCAGAATTATATGCTGGTAAGCCTAACTTAAGTACTAAGCAATTTCATTGCAATTATAGTAAAGAACAGAATTTTCAGACAAGTAGATGAACACAGTTTGTTGGGGAAGAGTCAACACGGCTTTTCTAAATGGAAATCATGTCTCACAAATTTATTAGAATTCTTTGAGGGAGTCAAGAAACATGTGGACAAGGGTGAGCCAGTGAATATAGTGTACTTGAACTTTCAGAAAGTCTTTGAGAAGGTCCCTCTCCAAAGGCTCTGTGCCCACAAGGGGGGCTGTGATACCAGGGAAAGAATGACGCTCAGTGCCTGAGAGTAAAAAGCAAGGCTTTACTGAAGGAAGAACTTACACTCCAAGCTGTGCGGGGAGTCCCTGAGGCACGCGGAGGGGCTGCGGGGGATTCTGACCATCCGGGACAGCTGGCCAGGCAGGACTCCACTGAAGGGAGTCTGCTGCAATGGTATATCCCCCCTGCACTTATCTCAAGGTAACATGGGGTCAACAGCTGGCTACATTCATTTCATTCATAAATCATACTCATTATATAAGCTAACTTGTTTACAGACAAAAACATGCTGAACTATACTAAACTACATTTTGGCAGGGTCTGCCGAACAAAGTTCATTGCATGGCCTTCAACTACACAGCCTGCAGCTTCAGCTCGCATTCAGTCACATACTCAGTCCGCCACTTAGCTCCTCACCAAGCTTCTGCAACCTGTCCCCTACACTCCACCCCTTGGCAGACTGAGGTGTATTAGTCTAGTCACTGCCACCAACACACGGTGAGTGCGCGCACCGGTTTGGGTGTTGCCAGCCTCGCCAGGAGGGTGGAGAAGCAGTTTATGTAGCATTGTAGGAGGACAAATACACATACAAATCCCAGTAGACCTATTAATAACAGGAGTCCGATGCGTCTTCCCCAGGCGCTGAGATCCGGAAGCCAGGAGGTTAGCCATTGCCAAGAGTCATTCCATGCAGAGGCCTCAGAGCCTACATCATGTAACACTTTCAAGTGGTCCATCATATTGTGAACATCAGTTTCAATGCGCTTATCCTGATTTGAATAAAAACAACAACTTTCATTAATCAAGGCACAAACACCACCTTGGGCAGCTAATAAATAATCCAGCACCATGTGATTTTGCAAATACTACTTGCGATAGAGAAGTTACCTCTAATTGCAAAGCGTGGATTGCATCTATGGTATCATTTTCTATAATCTCTAACATGGCTGAAATATTTACAATAGCGCGCTCTAATTTGGCCACCCCTAGCCAGGGGAGGAAAGCGCGGACAAATTAATGAAAGCCTGTGGGTCTCTGCACAATGGGGTTTGTGCTCCGTCGTGAACGTGTCACCAATATATAATTGTGCACTGCACGAGCGTGCATAACGTGCATTCCATACGAAGAGGGGAGAAGCCATCCCAGTGTCCCAGTGTGTCCGTACCATTGGTTGGGTAGGGTTTTATACGCCCAGCGGCCACAAAGCCAGTACAATGCTGGCAGCCCTGCTGTGGGGAGCCATATGCTGCCTGAGGTGTTGTGACACCAGCTGTTGGAGCTCTGGTTACACTGGGGCCAATAATGGGTGCGCGGGATATGCCCGCGTCTAATCGTATTGAGAGGCGTTTTCCATACGGGTGTGCTGGTGTTGAAATAGTACAAAAACCCACGGGTATGTAGTCCCCGCTCGCCCCAATGCCACCACTGATGGCAGAGGGTGGTGCCATTCGAATAGGTCAAATTAGTTCCAGAAGAACCGGAACAATTGTCACTTGAGACCCACGTCTCCCCCGTCATCCACTCATTGTACAATCCCGGTAGGCTGGCGGTGACATTAAATTGCCCGGTGCCTGGCAAGTATTCTACTACTACTGCACACGAGGACAGGGGAAGTTCTCCAACAGGATGAACAGAGTCCATTGCTGGAGATAGCTGCACACACCAATGCGCATTCCCCAGTACCACCACTGGTGTCCCTTGGCGCCAGTAGGGGGGTGTTTCATTATACTTGGTGAGAAAGGTGGTATCGTTAAGGGCCCAGGATTCATTCCACGGCACTGCAGCCCATGGGATGCCAGTGCTTGCCAATTGGGGTGTGTGTGCGCAGTACCAGCAGTCCGACTTGTTACCTGCTAGTGCCACTGACTGCATCCACTGGACAGTGGAATTGTGGTGCCATGTGGCTTGGGCACCAGTCGCAATCAAACCTAGTTCAAGGATTAGGCTGTAGAAAGCATGTCTCAGGAACATCACACAGGTTTTGGTCTTCGGGTGGCGTGCCTGGGGTGCTCCACGGGGTTGTGCAAACTGCAGTGCAGCGGTCATGGTTGCCTGGAAGAAAGATGCTTAGAGGGCACATAAATTGGGGCGTCTTCCCCTTTTAGCAACACGAGGTGAGTATCCCCGGGGCCATTGGCTAGGATTTCCCCTTCAAGCGGGTTATGCTTGGTGGGGTCATGGACCCAAACTGCACGCCCAGTCAAGCTGAACCCCCCTGCTCGAGTAGTGGGCATAAGCGCCTCCACTTCCTGCACATCAGGCAATCCAATGCACTTGCAAATCAGCTGTGCAACCTGCTCGCCTTGGGAGAGGGCTATTGCCTGCGGGCCATTATGTACCAAAAGCACCTTAACCTCCCCCATGTAGTCAGCGTCGATTGCTCCCGCCGCCACATCTATGCCCTTGAGGGCCAGGCTACTGCGTGGGGCAATGCGCCCATAATAGCCTTGTGGGAGCCCAATGGCTAAGCCAATACTCACGAGGTTTTGGCTATTAGGCTGCATGGTGAGGCTCTCTTGAGGGACCTGTAGATCAAGACCAGCACTTCCCGGGGTGGCCCGAATGGGGAGTTGGGCTTGTGGATGAAAACGCTGCACTCGCAGCACACAGGGCCGCTCGATGACCTCCCACTTAAACCTGGCATACGGGGTGGAGCCATATAGTGGACGGTCATTGAGCATGGCTGCAGCCTGGTGGAGGGTACGACTCCATCCAGCCAGGGAGTCAGTGGGGGACAGTTTGCGTAGCTGCTCTTTAAGCAAACTGTTCATGCACACAATGAGCCCGGCGCCCTGCGGGTGGTATGCAATGTGAACCCCCCACACGATTCCTCGCCCCCTAGCCCATTCTCTTACTTCCATCCCCGTGAAATGGGTTCCCTGATCACTCTGCACTTCAACGGAGGAGCTGTAATAGAGGATAAGTTCTTCTAACTCCTTTATAGTCTGCTCCTGTGTAGCACTTGCGCACGGGTATACGAAGAGCAGGCCAGAATACATGTCTACTGCAGTCAGCGAGTACTTATGCTGCTGACTTTTAGGCAGCGGGCCAATGTAGTTCACCTGCCATACCTCCCCAGGTCTTTGGCCTCGCTTCAGGTACCCCTTCTCTGTTTTCAAGCGCTGGGGGGAGAGCCTCGTACACTGGGGGCAGTGCTGACGGGCGTCCTGCTGCGCACCGATCGTAGTCTGCAACCCACGATCGGTGGCCCATTGCATTGCCTTTTCCCCCCCCAGGTGACTGCTCTTTTGGTGTATCCACTCGGTCAGGCCGGGGGCAGCTACTGCGTAGACTGTAACCATGTCATCTACCTCTCTGTTGAACCGGGCCTCGTCTGCTTCCCCTATCAAGTGGGCGTCTACATGACGAACAGCAACGGGCCTCTGACTACAGGGATCCCAGATTGCAGGTCACATGTCGTACCCCTAAAGGGGTCTGTCATGTACCTTCCAGCTAGCCGCATGCCAGACGGCCATCCATTGCATCATGCCTTTGTAGACTGCCCAGCTATCTGTATATATAAAGAGGGGCCCTGGGTTCTCGGTGATGGTTATAAATGCTGCCCATAGCTCGGCCCACTGGCTAGACAGGCCGGGGCTGGTCTCAAACAGTATTTCCTCGAGGCAGGGGTTGTACGCGGCCGCTCGCCACCAGCGTTCTGCTCCCCTATATGAAGCCGATCCATCAGTAAACCACGCGGCTTCTCGTTGTTGTTCAGTTAAGGCGGCATAGGGAGGGGCCTCCACACAGGGTGGCTGAGGTACCTTGACTGGGGGGGCATAGGCATGCTGCCCTTCAGAGGGCAGTTCCTCGAAGGTGACATCACCTAGGAGTTGTGCATGAGTATCAGTAATATTCACCTGGGTCATTTGCATACAGAGCTGCAGGTAGTGTTTCCACTTCCATAGGGTTTGCGCCTGGGCTACTCCAGTCCACGTAAGCGGGCTCTCATCCCGGACCCAACCCATAATTGGAAGCGGAGTACGCACCTTCACAGGCTCCACGCCTGTTATGGGCTCAGTTTGCTGGAGGGCCCATACTACTGCAAGCAGCTGCTGTTTGAGGGGCATATACTGTTCAGCTGAGCCTCGTAGGGATCGTGACCAATACCCTATGGGCTCCTTCTGAGACGAGGCTTGCTGCCATAGCCTCCATGAGGCCACGTGGTCAACTACCGTTACCTCAAGTTCAAAGGGGGTGCCCCATTTACCTGGGCTCAGTACTGCATGCTGGCTGAGCGCCTCTTTAGCCTGTTGGAATGCAGCATGCTGTTTGGCTCCCCAACTAAATGTGGCTTTCTTCTGGACTACTGCTGGTATGGGCTGCAGGATATACCCTAGATGGGGAATAAATGTGCGCCAGTATCCTAAAAGGCCCAAGAAAGTTTGGGCTTGGCTTACATTAGTGGGCTCTGAGAAGTGGGTAATTGTTTCAATGGCCTTCTGTGGGATTTTACATTGAGGCCCTGACCAAAGTATGCCCAGGAAGATCACCTCCTGGCTGGATCCCTGGATCTTACTGGGGTTGACGGCCCATCCCCTGGCTGCCAAGACCTGCAAAACATTGTTCTTAGCCTCAGACAGTGCCGTCTCGTGGGGCCCGCTCAGTAGAACATCATCAATGTAATGTTCCAAAACCACCCCCTCTGGGAGAGCCACCTGCTCCAGGTCTCGGCTAACCAACTGATGGTTAGATGATAGGGCTATGTTAATAGCCCTGGGGCAGCATGGAGACCGTATACTGCCGGTCCTCCCACGTAAAGGCGAATTGATCTTGGCTCTGCAGGGCAATGGCGATGGAAAAGAAGGCATTCACCAAGTCCACTACCACATGCCACTGCCCTACTCGCGTTGCGAGTCGCTCCATGATGGAGACCATGTTGGGAACTGCCGCCCTTAGGATTAGGGTGACCCTGTTCAAATTGCAGTAGTCGACCATCATGCGCCAGGTTCCGTCCTTTTTGCGGACTGGCCAAATTGGCCTGCTGAACGCACTCATGGTGGGACGGATGATGTCCTCCTGGAGCAATACTTTAACGGAGGCAGTTATCTCCTCGTGCCCACCAGGTATCCGATACTGTTTGGTATTGACTACCGTGGTAGGTGTTGGAAGCACCACGGGGTCCCATCGTGGATGCCCTCGCAGCATGGTTACGACCGCTCGGACATACGGTGGGTGCCCAAAGGAAAAGGGTCCCCACTGAGTGTCTATGGTTTGCCCTCAGAGGAGATCTATGCCCAATATGTACTCATGAATGGGAGCGATCAGAACGGTGACCCGCATGGGAGGGGCTTTTCTAATGGCCAGCCTTAACTGCATTGGCGCGGCCCAAACATCCGCCCCTCTGAGGCCGCTCACCATTACTGACCGGCCCCGACGGAGTGGAGTGTCATGCAGTATAGTCACCTCCGCTCCCGTGTCCACAAGAGCCATCACTTGTTGCCACCCCCCGCTAGGCCAGTAGATCTCTACTGGGACATAAGGGTGGTGGTCCCCCCCCTACAAACCGTCTCACTTCCAAGGGGCGAGCCGGGGGGGGACCTGCCACCCCGTCAGTATTGGGCGAGCAGCTTCCACTCAACATAGTCCGCGGGGCAGACGGTTGTGCCCGCTGAGGGGTGCCATCTGCCTTGTGTTGGGGCCCCCCTTTGTCCTTGGTGCGCTGTTCCGGCTTGAGCTGTAACCAGCGCCTTAACAGCTCAGTGTTGGTTTTCCCATCTACCTCCTCTAAGGGGATCCCCGCTTTCAGTAAGTCTTTGAACATAGTGTTGCTGCTAACCCTCTCCTTTTGCTTTACGTTCACCTGCCACGGCTTGGTGGTTTTCATCATACCATCAATCTTGGTCAATTGCATCATGAGCTGTGCCGCATCACCCACCGATCCTATGGCCCCTCCAACCATCGGGAGGATCATTGCCTTCAGGTGGTGGTGGTGGTGGGGCGTTCCGCAGGAGCCGGGTACGAATGGTGCGGGTCAGCTCCACAGCTTCAGGCCCTTCAAAGTCCTCGGCAGATATGCCGGTGAGCATTCCCAGCTGTTGGAGCTGGCTAACCCCCTCTGGGATGGAAGCCCACTGCTTTAACTTGTCATCCATGTCTGTGGGCAAACTCCAAATGGTCTTAATAGCCATGGTTAACCATGACATAAGGGAAGGATATGGAAAGTCCGTCGTCGTGGTGGCCCCTGCCTTAAGGCTCTTACGAAGGAGGGGGTCTGTGGTCAGCGAGCCCATCCTGCCTAGCTCAGCGGGGGTAAGGGTAATCGCATTCACCCCCTCATCCCACAATCGGAGCAGCCACGCCAGCAGCGATTCTTTGGGGCGCTGCTTGAAACGCTGCATGAAGTCCTGTATCTCAGAGGATTTAAATTCCCGGATAGTATTCCTTCCCATCATATTATCATTATCCCTGTGCGGCCCCTCATACCGCGTTTCGACAACGGGCCTCAGTTGTGGGTAGAGCCCCGTCTTCCTGTCGTCCCCCTCCCCAGGGGACTCATCTTCACTTGTCTCCCAGATGTCCCCATCACAGATCTCTGGGTCCCAATCGGTTTTGCGCACCAGTGCACGTATGGCGAGGGGGCGCACATCCTGCCACCCTCTCTTTCACCGCCAGTGGTTCACAATGCGAGCCGCCATGACTGTGCATCGGTGCTCCAACCACTCGGCCCGTTCAGCTGTACCAGTGATGACCTCCTGGGTCAGTGAACATGCCTCATTTGCTTGCTGCAAATCAGCCTCTAACTGTCCTATCCTCTGGCGCTGAACCAGCAGCGCTTCGTCCACCGCGCGGAGCGCAGTCAGGAAAACCCATCCCAGGTCTCTCACTGCTTTACGCTCTGTGGGTCCTGCTTTATCCACCCGAAGCTTGGATATCAGCTCCTCCAGCCTAACTAGGGTAACCCCCGGCTCCTGCTCAAGCTCCGGCCATGCGGCGGGGGCAACCATCCCCGCCAGTTTATGAGCCACCGAAGCCCACCGTCCCGTGGCGGGCCACCCGGGGATGCAGCTCTCTCCCTCCCCCTTATCCTTCCACTCCCAAAGAGGCATTCTCACACCGGTATCCTGTTCGTGATGCCAACTGTGCCCGCAAGGGGGGGCTGTGATACCGGCGAAAGAATGACACTCAGTGCCTGAGAGTAAAAAGCAAGGATTTACTGAAGGAAGAACTTACACTCCAAGCTGCGCAGAGAGTCCCTGAGGCGCGTGGAGGGGCTGTGGGGGATTCTGACAGTCCGGGACAGCTGGCCAGGCAGGACTCCACTGAAGGGAGTCCGCTGCAATGCTATATCCCCCCACGCTTATCTCAAGGTTACATGGGGTCAACAGCTGGCTACATTCATTTCATTCATAAATCGTACTCATTATATAAGCTAACTTGTTTACAGACAAAAACATGCTGAACTATACTAAACTACATTTTGGCAGGGTCTGCCGAACAAAGTTCATTGCATGGCCTTCAACTACACAGCCTGCAGCTTCAGCTCGCATTCGGTCACATACTCAGTCCACCACTTAGCTCCTCGCCAAGCTTCCACAACCTGTCCCCTACAGGCTCTTAAGCAAATTAGGCAGTCATGGGATAAGAGGAATGGTCCTCTTGTGGATCAGTAAGTGATTAAAAGATAGAGAGAAAGGGTAGGAATAAATGGTCAGTTTTCACAATGGACAGAGGTAAATAGGATCCCACAGTGATCTGAACTGGGACCAGTGTTGTTCAACATATTCATAAATGATTTGGAAAAAGAGAGAGATGGAAAAGTTTGCGGAAGATACCCATCTTGAGTAAATTTGGTAAGTCCAAAGCAGACTGCGAAGAGTTACAAAGGCATCTCACAAAACTGGGTGTCTGGGCAACAAAATGGCAGATGAAATTCAAAGTTGATAAATGCAAAGTAATGCACATTGGAAAACAAAATCCCAACTATACATACAAAATGACTAGGTTTGTTACCACTCAAGAAAGAGACCTTTGTGTCATTGTGGATAGTTCTCTGAGAACATCCACTCAACACGCAGCAGGAGTCAAAAACACTAACAGACTGTTAGGAACTATTAGGAAAGGTATAGATAAAAAGATAGTAAATATCACAGTGCCACTGTAAAAATCCATGGTACACCAACACCTTGAATATTCTGTGCAATTCTGGTTGCCTCATCTCAAAAAAGAAATATTAGAAATGGAAAGGGTACAGAGAAGGGAAATAAAAATTATTAACTATATGGAACAGTTTCCATATTAGGAGAGATAAAAATGATGGGGACTGTTCAGCTTGGAAAAGAGATGACTAAGGGGGTGTCATAACTACAAAGGGAAGTGTAACAGCTCTCCTGTGTACAGTACTATAAAATCCCTCCTGGCCAGAGACTCCAAAATCCTTTTACCTGTAAAGTGTTAAGAAGCTCAGGTAGCCTGGCTGACACCTGACCCAAAGGACCAATAAGGGGACAAGATACTTTCAAATCTTGGGGGGGGGGGGAAGGCTTTTGTTTGTGCTCTTTGTTTTGGGGGTTGTTCGCTCTTGGGACTGAGAGGGACCAGACATCAATCCAGGTTCTCCAAATCTTTCTGAACAAGTCTCTCATATTTCAAACTTGTAAATAAACAGCCAGGCAAGGCGTGTTAGTTTATCTTTGTTTTTTCAACTTGTAAATGTACCTTTTACTAGGGTGTTTACCTCTGTTTGCTGTAACTTTGAACCTAAGGCTAGAGGGGGGTCCTCTGGGCTCTTTAAGTTTGATTACCCTGTAAAGTTATTTTCCATCCTGATTTTACAGAGATGATTTTTACCTTTTTCTTTAATGAAAAGCCTTCTTTTTAAGAACCTGATTGATTTCTCCTTGTTTTAAGATCCAAGGGGGTTGGATCTTGATCCACCAGGAGTTGGTGGGAGAAAGGAGGGGGGATGGTTAATTTCTCCTTGTTTTAAGATCCAAGGGGGTTGGATCTTGATCCACTAGAAGTTGGTGGAAAGGAGAAGGGGGAATGGTTAATTTCTCCTTGTTTTAAGATCCAAGGGGTTTGGATCTGTATTCACCAGGGAATTGGTGAAGAGTCTCTCAAGGCTACCCAGGGAAGGGAATTAGCTTTGGGAGTGGTGGCAGCTGACCAGATCTAAGCTGGTAGTTAAGCTTAGAAGTTTTCATGCAGTCCCCCCTGTGACAATGCGGTTCTGGTGGAACCCAACTGAGAGTGTCAACTCAGGACAAATTGCTCAAACAGGGCAGTTACAGCCCAAGGCTGGGGTTTTTTCCACCTCTAAGGCAAACCAAACCAGCCAGACTAGGAGGACTTCGGTCTCACCTCCTGGCTAACCGCAAGTCTCCAAGCAATCTCCTTAGACACCCCAGTTTCCCAGTATTACCACCAGTGCCACTCGTTATGGGGACAAATGGTTATGAAAACCAATACCCCAGTAAAAGAAAAAGGTTCTCCTGATCCCAAAGGACCAAGCCCCAGACCCAGGTCAATATACAAATCAGATCTTATCCACAAATCACGCTGTTGCCAATCCTTTAGAATCTAAAATCTAAAGGTTTATTCATAAAAGGAAAAAGATAGAGATGAGAGTTAGAATTGGTTAAATGGAATCAATTATATACAGTAATGGCAAAGTTCTTGGTTCAGGCTTGCAGCAGCGATGGAATAAACTGCAGGTTCAAATCAAGTCTCTGGAATACATCCCCCGCTGGGATGGGTCCTCAGTCCTTTGTTCAAAGCTTCAGCTTGTAGCAAAGTTCCTCCAGAGGTATGAAGCAGGATTGAAGACAAGATGGAGATGAGGCATCCGCCTTATATAGTCTTTTCCAGGTGTAAGAACACCTCTTTGTTCTTACTGTGGAAAATTACAGCAAAATGGAGTCTGGAGTCACATGGGCAAGTTCCTGCATACTTTGCTGAGACTCAAAGCATATTTGCCTTCTCTCAATGGGTCCATTGTATAGCTGATGGTCCTTAATGGGCCATCAAGCAGGCTAGGCAGAGCTAATCTCAGCTTGTCTGGGATGTCACCCAGAAGCATAGCATAAGTTTGCCATACAGACAGTATAGAGCCAATATTCATAACTTCGACTACAAAACTGATACACACATATAGACAGCATAATCATAACCAGTAAACCATAACCTTGTCCTAGACACCCCATTTGACCCCCTTTATACAAGATTTGGGTGCCACTACAGGACCTTGGTTGCAACAATGATCTATATGGTCCCAGTTTATGTCAATAACGTCACACCCCCAACGCAAAATTGATGCAGGAAGGGATGACACAAACATCACTGACTGCATCCCAAGAGCTCCCCATCCTGGGTTCTGTCTCACTACAGCTAGTATTGGGTTAGAAGCCGTACCAGTGTATAACAGAAATGGTTTATCAAAATCATGTTCAACCACATGATTGAACCTCTTTACAAACTCAAGGTAACACTTAGTTAGAACAATAGTGGATTGGATCTGCTCTGGCAGCATGGTTCCTGTATGTGCCATGTGATCTTGCCAAGAGCTAAAGAAAACTGCTACTTTATCCATACAAGCTCGGGCCAATGTTTGGAACCCAATTAACATCGAATAAATGCAGATATTAATGTTCTTCATAGTCCAGGAATCTTGGCATTTAGCCATGAAAGCAATATGGTAGTGTGCCTCAGTCTTCCTTTTCATACAGCACATTAGGTCTGGAATGTCTTTTCCCCTGTGAAAAGTTCCCATATTGTTTATAGGCATTACCTGTGAAACCCCAGTGTAACAAGGCCTTTTAACATAACTTGTGTTCTCATGTATTCCTTTTAACATGTCCAAGGGATTCTCCAAAAGATTAGGCACATTGTTATTTACAAAATTTAGCAATAACAACAAGTTCATTGCAAGTGTCCATCTACAGTCATGTTTGTCATGCCACACCTTTGGCTCAATACCATTGGAGTTTGGGCATTTTAGGGTTAACCTGTGGCTTCCCTTTGCAAAATTCAGTTTTCTCTTTCCTCCTTGTCCTGCAGGATCAAACCCCGATTTCTCTTGCTTAACAGAATTCACTGGCTGATGGGGTGGGCCCTCTGTGCTAACAGCTATTAGCAAGTCCTTCCTTTCCCAGCCAGGCAAGTAATTTGCACTACCCCAGACCAGAGCCAGTCCACCAGTTTTCATATTCGTAACTGCTATCATCTCCAAGGCTGGACTCTGTCTTAAAGAGATACCACACAAATCCAAAGAGTCTGCGGGTGAGAGTTTGCTTGCTCTCCCCCGCATCCTCAAGCATTTAGCCATAAAACTGCTCTGCTCTGACACATCAGTAACCAAATCTGTCCTCAAACCCTGAAGCACAAACTGCTCATTTAAAGAATCAGAAAGGAGACATTCCTGTTCCAACACCATTGTCTCCCCAACAAGTTGGCCCCACACAGCCACTTGGTTATAGGGATGCCTCAATTCCTTAACAACTTTTACTTCCTCTGAGACCTTCTCAAAGCTACCCACACTGGATCTTTTAAAAGGAAAGTCAGTGGATCCATTCACAACAGACAATTTTTGGCTGCTAGGAACTGAAACTTCCTTGATTAAATCACTCTCACACCCTTCAGTTGCAGGGAACTGCTTGCACCGAGTACCATGAGGATTCCTTTCTCCAGGAGCTTTTCTAAGCAGCAATTCACCCCTCACAGAAATTCTGCCCTTACCCTCTTCACCTAGGGCTTGCTCTAAAGGCACACTTTCCTGAGCAACAACAGACTCTGTCTGGGTCTTACTTACATTCAGGATCACCTCTGGCCCATCAGGCAGATCTCTACACAATCCCCTTTCAGGCGAACCCATAGACTTCCTAGATAAAAGGTTAGAAATACTTCCCTTCTCTTTGCCACACACAAGCTTAGGAATTTTTTCCTTTTTGCTACAAGTTGTTAAACTGTCCGTAGGTAACACAACCAAATTACCTTTCTGCTCTCCTTGTGCCCTGGCTAGGGTATCACCCTGATCAGACAGAGTTGTTACACCCTTCTCCAACCACACATGAGCAACAGGCAAAATACAAGCACCAGAATTGTTTGGTCTCTGGGATTTTGCTAAGCCACTAACTGGATGCAACCTAGTTACGGGGCCATTCTCCCCAGCAGATGCAAACTTAGGACCATTCCCTTCCTGGGCTTTAGTTGAATCCAGAACCAACTCTGAGACAACTAAATTACTCTCAACCATCACAGGCCGAAAGGCACCTTCTGTCTGCTCCACAGACAAAAAAGAGTTGGAGACGCATTTTCCTTTACTAGACATACAGTTTGGGATTTCATTTCCCTTGTCCCAGCACACCGGGCTGTTCACAGACAACTGCTTGGAGACTGGGGTAGCTTCCTCCATAGGCAAGTCAATACCCCTGACAGACACAGGCACATTTCCTTCACTGTCACTATTCTTCGCACAGGAAACAGATAAGGTATAGGGACACTCATCTTCCACTCTCCTTGCCTTCCCAAACTGCTGACTAGATAAAGCCATCAGCTCACAAGACTGCCTAGGCTCATCCAAAATCTCCTTGTTCTCCTCTCCCTTCGCTTGATCTAATTCCAGATTTACTTCTGAGACATTAGATAGACATTCAGAAACTTCATTCACAGCCAAACAGCTACTTTCCAAAGACAAACTTTTGGAGAAACCCTCCATAGGCACAACCTTAGGATCAATCCTCTCTTGTGCCTGGTTTGTATTAACTTGACTGACCATAGCTTTAATATCATTTCCAATCATAATATCCTTAGGGATTATGTCTTTTACTCCCACAACCATGGTGCCCTCCAATCCCTTCCATTTCAGGTGGATTTTAGCCAAAGGCACCCTGACAAAATACTTAGATAAGGCTACAACAGTTACATCTTCACCTGGCAAATAATCTTCCTTCCTGACAAGACTTGCTTTAACCAGAGTAATATCTGCTGCGGTGTCCCTCCATGCCATACACCTCACTCCATTCACTTCTGCACTGCTAATAAACTCTGCATTATTTCCCCCATATTTAGCTTTAATGTGAGTTTTAAGGTCAAATTCTTCAGAGACCACAGAAACAGCATTTGCACACAGGGCACCAATGCTGGGCTCTGTGTGGCTTGCCTGTGAGTTTACAACAACAGGGTTAGCATTGGCCGTGGCATTTGGGGTTGCTGGTTTTGGGCTGCCCTTCAGTGTCGGGCAGTCTGGTCTCATGTGGCCCAGCATACCACAGTGATAGCATGTAACCTGTTCCGTCCTGGGATGTGAGTTCCTACCCTCCGGGCCCCCTTGAACTCCTTTAGAAGAGTCAGGTTTATTTTTAAATCCTTCCCTCCTCTTGAACTGGGGAGAATGGTGATCAGTTTTCCCCGGGGTTTTACACCCTTCTCGAGCCCTGTTTTGGGTATGGGCATCCGCAATCTCTGCTGCCCGTAGGACTGACTCAGGGTCCCTGTCACACACAGCTGCTCTCACATTGTCAGGCACAATGTCTAAGAACTGTTCCAAAGTTATTAAATCCAGCAGTTTTTCAAAACTCCCATGCGCCTTGGCTCCCATAACCCACTTTTTAACAAAACCCATCAGCTTATGAGCACATTCTACAAAAGTACAATCCTTAGACATTTTAAACTCTCTAAACTTAACTCTGTAAGATTCAGGAGTAACCTTGAACCGCCTTAACACAGAATCCTTAAACCGCTCATAATCTAAGGCTTCTTGTTCCCCCAAGTCATTAAATACCTCCCTGGCTTTTCCAGTCAGTCTGGTCAGCAGGACAGGCATTCGCTGACCCTCAGGGATCTGGTACAGATTGCAGAGGCGTTCAAAGGTAGACAAAAACTCCTCTATATCCTCAGTATCATTGTAAATGGGACACATCCTTTCCCAGTTTTTCTCATGGCGGGGGGGAAGTGGAGTACCAGGTGGGGATGACTTTCTCCGCTCTTCCATTACTTGGAGCTGAAGTCTGGCCGTCTCCTGTTCCATCTTGTGAGTCTCCTGCTCCATCCTGTGAGTCTCCTGCTCAGCAGCGAGCAGCTCTAGACGTCCCTTACGAGCTCTCTCTTCTCTCTCATCAGCCTCCTTCTTTCTTTGATCGGCTTCTTTCTCTCTCTCAGCAGCCTCTTTCTCTAACTCTGCTATTTTTTGCTTCTCCAGCAATCGAAGATCTGCTAGCTTCTGTTCATGCTCAAATTGCAGTTTACTTGTCACCCTTTGCATCCTAATTTTTTCTGCATCTTCTGCAGCCTCAGGTAAGGGCTGTGCTCTTGCCCCCTGATCACTGGCTATTAACAGATTTCTCAGTTCTTCCTTTGTAGCTTTCTTTCTAAAGCTTATCCTCTTTTCTGAACACAAATTTTCCAGGGCTTTTTTGCCAAGTCCCTCATATGCTCTTTGCTCAGCCATTGCAGCAGCTCTTTAACCAACAAAACTCTCAATCCCAAAATTCAAATTTGGATAGCGTGGGGTTCTGACCCAAAGCTTAATTGACCTGGTTCTGTGGATCCAAGCACGACTACGCCACTGTGACAATGCGGTTCTGGCGGAACCCAACTGAGAGTGCCAACTCAGGACAAATTGCTCAAATAGGGCAGTTACAGCCCAAGGCTGGGGTTTTTTCCACCTCTAAGGCAAACCAAACCAGCCAGACTAAGAGGACTTCAGTCTCACCCCACTGGCTAACTGCAAGTCTCACAAGCAATCTCCTTAGATACTCCAGTTTCCCAGTATTACCACCAGTACCACTCGTTATGGGGACAAATGGTTATGAAAACCAATACCCCAGTAAAAGAAAAAGGTTCTCCTGATCCCAAAGGACCAAGCCCCAGACCCAGGTCAATATACAAATCAGATCTTACCCACAAATCACGCTGTTGCCAATCCTTTAGAATCTAAAATCTAAAGGTTTATTCATAAAAGGAAAAAGATAGAGATGAGAGTTAGAATTGGTTAAATGGAATCAATTACATACAGTAATGGCAAAGTTCTTGGTTCAGGCTTGCAGCAGCGATGGAATAAACTGCAGGTTCAAATCAAGTCTCTGGAATACATCCCCCGCTGGGATGGGTCCTCAGTCCTTTGTTCAAAGCTCCAGCTTGTAGCAAAGTTCCTCCAGAGGTATGAAGCAGGATTGAAGACCCGATGGAGATGAGGCATCAGCCTTATATAGTCTTTTCCAGGTGTAAGAACACCTTTGTTCTTACCGTGGAAAATTACAGCAAAATGGAGTCTGGAGTCACATGGGCCAGTCCCTGCATACTTTGCTGAGTTACAAGGCGTATCTGCCTTCTCTCAATGGGTCCATTGTATAGCTGATGGTCCTTAATGGGCCATCAAGCAGGCTAGGCAGAGCTAACACCATGTTGTCTGGGATGTCACCCAGCAGCATAGCCTAAGTTTGAAATACAGACAGTATAGAGACAATATTCCTAACTTCAACTACAAAATTGATACATACATATAGACAGCATAACTATAACCAGTAAACCATAGCCTTGTCTTAGACACCCCATTTGACCCCCTTTACACAAGATCTGGGTGCCACTACAGGACCTTGGTTGCAACAATGATCTATATGGTCCCAGAGTATATCAATAACGTCACACCCCCAACGCAAAATTGATGCAGGAAGGGATGTCACAAACATCACTGACTGCATCCTAAGAGCTCTCCACTCTGGACAAGGCATCAGCTACAATATTTTCCTTTCCCCTTATGTGGACTATATCTATTTCATACTCCTGAAGGGCTAAACTCCAACGCAGCAACCTGGAGTTGTTGCCCTTGGCCCTGTGCAGCCAGACCAGAGGGGCATGATCACTCAACACAGTGAATTTTTTATTGTACAAATAGGGCTTAAGTTGCTTGACAGCCCAGACAATGGCATAACATTCCTTTTCAATGGTAGCGTAATTTTGCTCAGTGGGGGACAATTTCTTACTTAGATATGCCACGGGATGTCTCTTCCCTCCTTCCCCCTCTTGCATTAGAACTGCCCCCAGCCCAATATTGGAAGCGTCTGTACATAATAAAAAGGGCTTTTCAAAATCTGGGCTGGCCAAAACAGGCTCTTTGGCCAAAGCGCTCTTTATGCTTTGCGAACAGGGGCTGCTAACAGGGAGTTTCGCAAGGGAGTTTGGAAGGGGAGCAGGAAGGGGGCGAGGGTCCCTTGCCGGTTCCATCTGTTTTCTCTTGATTCCCCTTAATACCTATAAAGCAACTACATTCTAACTTTTAGCTTAAACAACCCTTTCAGCTGACAGGGGGCTGCAGACGGGAGTTTGACAGAGGGAGGCTTACGATGGTTAGGAAGACCCGCAACACCTGTGCCAGCACTGCTACTGTCTCTTCCACCTGTGCCTGTAGCCAGACAGAGTGCCTAAGCATGGATGCCTCTACCCAGATCCTGGTGTGGTTTTGCAAAGACTGTAACTTGCAATTTCCACTTACTGATATCCAGGCTGGGGGGACCATCCAATGTGAGAGGTGCCTGCTGGTGGAATCTCTCAGGCAGCAGGTGGGAGAGCTACAGGAGGAGGTGGCTAGGTTGAGGAGCATCCGTATCCACGAGCAATTCCTCGACAGTGTCCATGTGGAGACAGCTGAGGTAGCTGTCCCAGTACACAGGACTGCTGATACACCACTGGTGGAGGAGGAGATGGCTCAGGGTGGACACTGGCAGCTGGTTACTTCTGGCAGCAGGCAGTGCTCCACCCTTGTTCCGAACCCTCCTGCCGTGGTTATAGGTAACCGTTATGCTCTTCTTGATACAGGAAAGAAGGAATCACTCCCTACAGTAAAGGAGGAGAAGCCTCGTACCCCTAAGGCTGGAAAGTCTGCTGTCACCACTGCGAATAGGAAACGTAGGGTAGTGGTGGTCGGAGACTCTCTGCTGAGGGGGACGGAGGCGCCCATCTGTCGCCCTGACATTTCATCTCGGGAGGTATGCTGCCTGCCGGGGGGCCCGTATCCGAGACGTTACGGAGGCATTGTCGAGGATTATCCGGCCCTCTGACTACTACCCCATGCTACTCATCCATGTGGGCACAAATGATACTGCGCGGTGTGACACTGAGCGGATCAAGAGTGACTACAGGGCTCTGGGAGTACGGGTGAAGGAATTTGGAGCGCAGGTGGTATTCTCTTCAATTCTTCCTGTCAAAGGTAGGGGCCTGGGCAGAGACAGATGCATCATGGAGGTGAATGCCTGGCTGCGAAGATGGTGTCGCCAGGAGGGCTTTGGCTTCCTAGACCACGGGATGCTATTCGAGGAAGGACTGCTAGGCAGAGATGGCGTTCACCTTTCGAGGAGAGGAAAGACCCTATTCGGACACAGACTGGCTAACCTAGTGAGGAGGGCTTTAAACTAGGTTCGACGGGGACAGGTGAGCAAAGCCCACAGGTAAGTGGGGAACATGGAGACCGGGGAAATGAGTCGGAAACAAGAGGGAGTGTGGGCTATATTGACAGAGAGAAAGGAGAGTCAGGACAAAACTGGGAGGAAAGATCAAACCAGTATCTTAGATGCCTATATACAAATGTGAGAAGTATGGGGAATAAGCAGGAAGAACTGGAAGTGCTAATAAATAAATACAACTATGACATTGTTGGCATCACTGAAACTTGGTGGGATAATACACATGATTGGAATGTTGGTGTGGATGGGTACAGCTTGCTCAGGAAGGATAGACAGGGGAAAAAGGGAGGAGGTGTTGCCTTATATATTAAAAATGTACACACTTGGACTGAGGTAGAGATGGACATAGGAGACGGAAGTGTTGAGAGTCTCTGGGTTAGGCTTAAAGGGGCAAAAAACAAGGGAGATGTCATGCTAGACGTCTACTACAGGCCACCTAACCAGGTGGAAGAGGTGGATGAGGCTTTTTTCAAGCAACTAACAAAATCATCCAAAGCCCAAGATTTGGTGGTGATGGGGGACTTCAACTATCCGGATATATGTTGGGAAAATAACACAGCGGGGAACAGACTATCCAACAAATTCTTGGACTGCATTGGAGACAACTTTTTATTTCAGAAGTTTGAAAAAGCTACTAGGGGGGAAGCTGTTCTAGACTTGATTTTAACAAATAGGGAGGAACTCGTTGAGAATGTGAAAGTAGAAGGCAGCCTGGGTGAAAGTGATCATGAAATCATAGAGTTTGCAATTCTAAGGAAGGGTAGAAGGGAGAACAGCAAAATAGAGACAATGGATTTCAGGAAGGCAGATTTTGGGAAGCTCAGAGAGCTGATAGGTAAGGTCCCATGGGAATCAAGACTGAGGGGAAAAACAACTGAGGAGAGTTGGCAGTTTTTCAAAGGGACACTATTAAGGGCCCAAAAGCAAGCTATTCCGCTGGTTAGGAAAGATAGAAAATGTGGCAAAAGACCACCTTGGCTTAACCACGAGATCTTGCACGATCTAAAAAATAAAAAGGAGTCATATAAAAAATGGAAACTAGGACAGATTACAAAGGATGAATATAGGCAAACAACACAGGAATGCAGGGGCAAGATTAGAAAGGCAAAGGCACAAAATGAGCTCAAACTAGCTACAGGAATAAAAGGAAACAAGAAGACTTTTTATCAATACATTAGAAGCAAGAGGAAGACCAAAGACAGGGTAGGCCCACTGCTTAGTGAAGAGGGAGAAACAGTAACAGGAAACTTGGAAATGGCAGAGATGCTTAATGACTTCTTTGTTTCGGTCTTCACCGAGAAGTCTGAAGGAATGCCTAACATAGTGAATACTAATGGGAAGGGGGTAGGTTTAGCGGATAAAATAAAAAAAGAACAAGTTAAAAATCACGTAGAAAAGTTAGATGCCTGCAAGTCACCCGGGCCTGATGAAATGCATCCTAGAATACTCAAGGAGCTAATAGAGGAGGTATCTGAGCCTCTAGCTATTATCTTTGGAAAGTCATGGGAGACGGCAGAGATTCTAGAAGACTGGAAAAGGGCAAATATAGTGCCCATCTATAAAAAGGGAAATAAAAACAACCCAGGTAACTACAGACCAGTTAGTTTAACTTCTGTGCCAGGGAAGATAATGGAGCAAGTAATTAAGGAAATCATCTGCCAACACTTGGAAGGTGGTAAGGTGATAGGGAATAGCCAGCATGGATTTGTGAAGAACAAATCATGTCAAACCAATCTGATAGCTTTCTTTGATAGGATAATGAGCCTTGTGGATAAGGGTGAAGCGGTGGATGTGGTATACCTAGACTTTAGTAAGGCATTTGATACGGTCTCGCATAATATTCTTATCGATAAACTAGGCAAATACAAATTAGATGGGGCTACTATAAGGTGGGTGCATAACTGGCTGGATAACCGTACTCAGAGAGTTGTTATTAATGGTTCCCAATCCTGCTGGAAAGGCGTAACAAGTGGGGTACCGCAGGGGTCTGTTTTGGGACCGGCTCTGTTCAATATCTTCATCAACGACTTAGATATTGGCATAGAAAGTACGCTTATTAAGTTTGCGGATGATACCAAACTGGGAGGGATTGCAACTACTTTGGAGGACAGGGTCATAATTCAAAACGATCTGGACAAATTGGAGAAATGGTCTGAGTTAAACAGGATGAAGTTTAACAAAGACAAATGCAAAGTGCTCCACTTAGGAAGGCAAAATCAATTTCACACATACAGAATGGGAAAAGACTGTCTAGGAAGGAGTACGGCAGAAAGGGATCTAGGGGTTATAGTGGACCACAAGCTAAATATGAGTCAACAGTGTGATGCTGTTGCAAAAAAAGCAAACATGATTCTGGGATGCATTAACAGGTGTGTTGTGAGCAAGACACGAGAAGTCATTCTTCCGCTCTACTCTGCTCTGGTTAGGCCTCAGCTGGAGTATTGTGTCCAGTTCTGGGCGCCGCATTTTAAAAAAGATGTGGAGAAATTGGAAAGGGTCCAAAGAAGAGCAACAAGAATGATTAAAGGTCTTGAGAACGTGACCTATGAAGGAAGGCTGAAAGAACTGGGTTTGTTTAGTTTGGAAAAGAGAAGACTGAGAGGGGACATGATAGCAGTTTTCAGGTATCTAAAAGGGTGTCATAAGGAGGAGGGAGAGAACTTGTTCACCTTATCCTCTAAGGATAGAACCAGAAACAATGGGTTTAAACTGCAGCAAGGGAGGTCTAGGTTGGACATTAGGAAAAAGTTCCTAACTGTCAGGGTGGTTAAACACTGGAACAAATTGCCTAGGGAGGTTGTGGAATCTCCGTCTCTGGAGATATTTAAGAGTAGGTTAGATAAATGTCTATTAGGGATGGTCTAGGCAGTATTTGGTCCTGCCATGCGGGCAGGGGATTGGACTCGATGACCTCTCGAGGTCCCTTCCAGTCCTATAATCTATGAAAAACCCTGCTCACAGGCCTCCGTCCATAGCACCCGGTCTGGTTTTTCCTTTTTCGTCAGGTCTGTGATGGGAGCAACAATGTCGCTGAATCCCTGCACAAATCTCCTGTAATAGTTGGCCAGACCAATGAAGGATTGGACCTGCTTTTTAGTTCTAGGGGTTGGCCAGTTTTTAATGGCCTCTACCTTTACAGGCTCTGGGCGCAGTTGCCCATTGCCCACCCTGTGCCCCAGGTAGGTCACCTCAGCAGCTCCCATTCTGCATTTAGAAACCTTAACCGTTAGATTGGCCTCCCTGAGCCGGTGCAGCACAATCCCTATGTGGTTCAGGTGATCTTGCCACGAACTGCTGAATACGGCCAGGTCGTCTATATAGGCCCTCGCAAAAGATTCTAATCCCCGTAGGACCTTATTTATAAGTCTCATGAACGTAGCCCCTGAATTTCGCATCCCAAAGGGCAGCACTTTGAACTCATATAGGCCCGATTCCACTATGAAAGCGGATTTTCCTTGTGCCTCGGCATCTAGGGGTATTTGCCAGTACCCCTTAGTCAGGTCCAGGGTGCTTATAAACCTTGCCCCTCCCAGCGTATCCAGTAGACCCTCTATTCTGGGTGTGGGGTAAGGGTCAGGCTGGGTGATAGCATTTAGCTTCCTGTAATCCACACAAAACCTCATGGTCTTATCCTTTTTTGGCACCATCACAATGGGAGAGGCCCAGGGGCTCTGGGATCTGGTGATTATTCCCATTGTCAACATGCTCTCCACCTCTTCCTGGATCTGTCTTTGCATCTCTCCCTTGGCCCTGTAAGCTCTGCTAGGGGCTGGGCGGGGACCCACCGTCTGAATGGAGTGTGTCATCCTATCTGTGAGCCCTGGCCTATTGGAGAATGTTCGCTTATGGTGTCTTAACAGCATCAGCAGTTCCTTTCTTTGAGGGGGGGTTAAATCCTCCCCCATCTCAATGCTCTCAAGAGGCGTTTCCTCCTGGCTTTCAGCAACCATGTCAATTAAAGGGGCAGATCCTGCCTCTTCCTCAGCATAACAGATTGTGTTCACATTTACCTCCCTTGCATGGTAGGCCTTCATTCTGTTCACATGCACTGTCTGCACACTTCCCTGGACCTGGGGCTTCCTCACATCATAGGTAACCTCATTAATCCTTTCCACTACCTCCATGGGTCCAGACCAAACATCTTTCATTTTGTTCTTCCTGACAGGATCTAGCACCAACACCATGTCCCCTATTTCAAAAGCTCTCTCTTTAGCATCTCTTTCATACCAGGCTTTCTGCGTATCCTGGCTCTCTTTCAGATTCTGCTCAACCAACTTCATCATCTCCTGCAAACTCTCCTTGAATTGAGCCACATACTCGGCCACCGGCTGCTCTCCCTCCTCCACATTACCTTCCCACGAGTCACGAACCAAATCTAGGGGCCCCCGGACCTGCCTCCCATAGAGCAGTTCAAATGGAGCAAACCCTGTAGACTCTTGGGGCACACTCCTGTATGCATACAATAGATACGGCAGCATAACATCCCAGTCATTCTGGCGTCTATCCACATACATTTTCAACATAGACTTCAGGGTTCCATTGAACCTCTCCACTAGACCATTAGTCTGGGGGTGGTAGGGAGCGGCTTTCAGGTGCTTCACCCCACATAACTCCCACAACTGTTTGAAAACCACAGACATAAAGTTAGACCCATGGTCAGACAATATTTCCTTGGGAAAACCCACTCTGCTAAAAATAGAGAACAAGGCCACTGCCACTGTCTCTGCCTCGATATTAGCCAAGGCTACAGCCTCCGGATATCTGGTAGCAAAATCTACCAACACCAGGATGTATTTCTTCCCATTTCTGGAAGGTTTTGGGAGTGGCCCCACAATATCCACAGCTACTCTGGCAAAAGCTTCCCCAATAATGGGCAGAGGCTGGAGGGGCACCTTGCTAGGCCCCCTTAACCCCTTACGCTTCTGGCACAGCTCACAGCTCCTGCAGTAATCTCTCACTGACCCCGAAAGGTGAGGCCAGTAGAAATTCTGCTCTAGCCTGTCACACGTTTTGCCTATACCCAGATGTCCTGCAAAGGGACTATCATGAGCCAACTTCAACAAATCATTGCGGTAACTCTCAGGTACCACAAGCTGTTTGCGAGCTGTTGCTTGGGAATTCTTCCTTCCCCTAGGTGGTTCCCTATACAACAGCCCATCCTGCATAAAAAACCTGCCTCTCTCTTCACAGGCTGGGACCTGACTCTGAGCATCATTCCTGGCCCTCTCTAGAGATACATCACTCTGCTGAGCCACAATGAATTCACTCTGGGTTTTGTTTGGATTCAGAATCATCTCTGATATTTCAGATAAACCCTCACCTGATCCATCTTGAGAGGCACTCTCTGTCTGTTTGCTGCCCCCCTCACTGCCATCAGTCAGGGTATCTGCCACAGCCCCAAATTCTTTCTGTGACCTGGTCACTACATTCACTTGGCCAGGCGCCCTCAATATGTTATTTCCTACCAAAACATCAGCCGGAATCAAATCCCGGACAGCAGCCTTCACATCCCCTTTAAAGCCATCCCACTCCAGGTGGATTCTAGCCATCGGCAGGTCCACAGAATACTCGGATAACGCCACTACCGTCACATACTCCCCCGGCAGCATGTCCTCCGGCTTCACCAGATGTCCCTTGACTATAGTTACATCCGAGCCAGTGTCTCGCCATCCCGTGCATTCAACATCATTGACCTTTGCCTCCATGATAAACCTCTCACTCCCCTGCCATGCCTCAGTCGTGACATAACTGGTGAGCTTATCACCTCCTCCCATGCCACTGGAGATGATGGGGTTAACATTAGCTACTGCTGTGCTTGCACCTGAACTTAAGGTGGAGCTGTTGTGGCTTGGTTCAGCCTGAGTGCTCAGGGTAATGGAGTTGGCATTTATCGTGGCATTTGGGGTTGCTGGCTTTGGGCTGCCCTTCAGGGTCGGGCAATCTGGCCTCATGTGGCCCAGCATACCACAGTGATAGCATGTAATCTGTTCCGTCCTGGGATGAGAGTTCCTACCCTCCGGGCCCCCTTGAACTCCTCTAGAAGAGTCAGGGACAGATTTACTTTTAAATCCCTCCCTCCTCTTGAACTGGGGAGAATGGTGATTAGTTTTCCCCGGGGTTTTACACCCTTCTCGAGCCCTGTTTTGGGTATGGGCATCCGCAATCTCTGCTGCCCGTAGGACTGACTCAGGGTCCCTGTCACACACAGCTGCTCTCACATTGTCAGGCACAATATCTAAGAACTGTTCCAAAGTTATTAAATCCAGCAGTTTTTCAAAACTCCCATGCGCCTTGGCTCCCACAACCCACTTTTTAACAAAACCCATCAGCTTATGAGCACATTCTACAAAAGTACAATCCTTAGGCATTTTAAACTCTCTAAACTTAACTCTGTAAGATTCAGGAGTAACCTTGAATCGCCTTAACACAGAATCTTTAAACTGCCCATAATCCAAGGCTTCTTGTTCCCCCAAGTCATTAAATACCTCCCTGGCTTTTCCAGTCAGTCTGGTCAGCAGGACAGGCATTCGCTGACCCTCAGGGATCTGGTACAGATTGCAGAGGCGTTCAAAGGTAGACAAAAACTCCTCTATGTCCTCAGTATCATTGTAAATGGGACACATCCTTTCCCAGTTTTTCTCATGGCGGGGGGGAAGTGGAGTACCAGGTGGGGATGACTTTCTCCGCTCTTCCATTACTTGGAGCTGAAGCCTGGCCGTCTCCTGTTCCATCCTGTGAGTCTCCTGCTCAGCAGCGAGCAGCTCTAGACGTCCCTTACGAGCTCTCTCTTCTCTCTCATCAGCCTCCTTCTTTCTTTGATCGGCTTCTTTCTCTCTCTCAGCAGCCTCTTTCTCTCTCTCAGCAGCCTCTTTCTCTCTCTCTCTTTCTAATTCTGCTATTTTTTGCTTCTCCAGCAATCGAAGATCTGCTAGCTTCTGTTCATGCTCAAATTGCAGTTTACTTGTCACCCTTTGTATTCTAATTTTTTCTGCCTCTTCTGCAGCCTCAGGTAAGGGCTGTGCTCTTGCCCCCTGATCACTGGCTATTAACAGATTTCTCAGTTCTTGATTTGTAGCTTTCTTTCTAAAGCTTATCCTCTTTTCTGAACACAAATTTTCCAGGGCTTTTTTGCCAAGTCCCTCATATGCTCTTTGCTCAGCCATTGCAGCAGCTCTTTAACCAACAAAACTCTCAATCCCAAAATTCAAATTTGGATAGCGCGGGGTTCTGACCCAAAGCTTAATTGACCTGGTTCTGTGGATCCAAGCACGACTATGCCACTGTGACAATGCGGTTCTGGTGGAACCCAACTGAGAGTGCCAACTCAGGACAAATTGCTCAAACAGGGCAGTTACAGCCCAAGGCTGTTTTTTCCACCTCTAAGGCAAACCAAACCAGCCAGACTAGGAGGACTTCGGTCTCACCTCCTGGCTAACCGCAAGTCTCCAAGCAATCTCCTTAGACACCCCAGTTTCCCAGTATTACCACCAGTGCCACTCGTTATGGGGACAAATGGTTATGAAAACCAATACCCCAGTAAAAGAAAAAGGTTCTCCTGATCCCAAAGGACCAAGCCCCAGACCCAGGTCAATATACAAATCAGATCTTATCCACAAATCACGCTGTTGCCAATCCTTTAGAATCTAAAATCTAAAGGTTTATTCATAAAAGGAAAAAGATAGAGATAAGAGTTAGAATTGGTTAAATGGAATCAATTATATACAGTAATGGCAAAGTTCTTGGTTCAGGCTTGCAGCAGCGATGGAATAAACTGCAGGTTCAAATCAAGTCTCTGGAATACATCCCCCGCTGGGATGGGTCCTCAGTCCTTTGTTCAAAGCTCCAGCTTGTAGCAAAGTTCCTCCAGAGGTATGAAGCAGGATTGAAGACCCGATGGAGATGAGGCATCAGCCTTATATAGTCTTTTCCAGGTGTAAGAACACCTTTGTTCTTACCGTGGAAAATTACAGCAAAATGGAGTCTGGAGTCACATGGGCCAGTCCCTGCATACTTTGCTGAGTTACAAGGCGTATCTGCCTTCTCTCAATGGGTCCATTGTATAGCTGATGGTCCTTAATGGGCCATCAAGCAGGCTAGGCAGAGCTAACACCATGTTGTCTGGGATGTCACCCAGCAGCATAGCCTAAGTTTGAAATACAGACAGTATAGAGACAATATTCCTAACTTCAACTACAAAATTGATACATACATATAGACAGCATAACTATAACCAGTAAACCATAGCCTTGTCTTAGACACCCCATTTGACCCCCTTTACACAAGATCTGGGTGCCACTACAGGACCTTGGTTGCAACAATGATCTATATGGTCCCAGAGTATATCAATAACGTCACACTCCCACATTTGTACCCTAAAGTTCAAAGTGGGGAAGCAGCCTTGACAGGGAGTATTAGATAGAGGTCTGTAAAATCATGAATGGTGTGGAAAAAGTGAATGAGGAAGTGTTATTTATCCCTAGACATAACACAAGAGCCAGAGATCACCCAATTAAATTAATAGGCAGCAGGTTAAAACAAACCAAAGGAAGTACAGTCGAACCCTGTTTATCTGACCCTCCATTATCCGGCTCTGTGTATTAACTGCACAACCAATGCACACAGGTCCAGAAGCAGGTGTTCTGTCCTGTAGGCACTAGGTGGTAATGCAGCATCACACTTATCTATTCTCTGAATTATCCAATTTTTTTAATTATCTGATCTGGCCCCGGTCCCTATTCGATCAGATAAACAGGGTTCGGCTGTACTTCCTCATCCAACACATGCCCAAAACCATAACTGGGTTCAAAAAGGAATTAGATAAGTTGATGGAGCATAGGTCCATCAATGGTTATGAGCCAAGATGGTCAGGGAGGCAACCGCATGCTATGGATGTCCCTAAACCTGTGACTGCCAGAAAATGGAATGAGATGACAGAGTGACAGGGATGACAGATCACTCAATAAATTTCCCTGTTCTGTTCACCCCTCTGAAGCATTTGGCACTGACCACTGTAGGAAGACAGGGTACTGGGCTAGACAGACCATTTGTCTGAGCCAGTATGGTCATTCTTATGTTCTTAACTGTTCTTGACATTGTTTATGCTCACCATCTTTGGGTAAATCACATGCCTGATGCCTCAGAAATCTCTTCCCCCACAGTTAATTTGCCAAAACAAAACTGGCTAGCAGTGGACTTACAGCAGTCAGGAGTAGACTACTTCCAGATGGTTATAGCAATCCGCTTCTGGACCAACTTCACCCCCTTCTTGCATGTCTTCTGACACTGCAGAGTCAGGGAAAGCTGCTCATAAAGCTCCAGAAACATCACTTTTGGCATATGAATGTTCTGGAGCCACTAATGGTCATCCCAGATCTACATAACAATGTGATCCCACCAGTCTGTGCTTGTGGCCCTTCTCCACGGGTGCTGGACTACATAGGGGGCATGAGCAGCTATACCAAGAATCATGAGCCGCATCAGCCAGTTGACTTGTATCCTCCTCCTCCTATCCTTCACTAGCTCAGAATCTGCCACCAGCATCTCACGTATGTTTTGCTCACTTTATGAAACAGGAGTGAAAATGCAAGCATGGCAAATTCTTCAAATGGGGCCTTCCCAATGTTGCTGGCTCCAGTTGCCGGCAGCTTGCAGACCCAAAACACAGCTTAGCTGGCTGTATTGGCAAGTGAGACAACTTCTGATAAAGTGTTGTGGGAGGCACACTCAAGTGTTTCCATGGTGCACAAGGAACAAAGGGCTGAAGAGGCTACAGCTGGGAGAGCGCTAGGAAGCCTGGGAGAGGCTGATTTGACTGGGTCTGCACAGTGCACTGTGGGCACGTGAGCGTTGGTGTGAGACTCAGGTCTTGAAATTCTAAACCCAGGGTCACCGTTCAGTGTGGACTATCCAGCACAGGCTTAGACACACTGAGCCTGCAGACTCTAGTCCCACACACCCAGACTCACATTGCAGTGACAACAGTCAGACGGGGGAGATGGGTACACAACTTGTCTCCTTCAGTAATTTTCCTCTTCACAGAAAGTTTATTTTAAAGCTGACCAACATAAATTCCATTTGAAACAGAAATAATTAGTCTATATTGGGTGTCCATTCTCATATACGCTACTTCTCTCAATCCCATTGGAGTGAGGTTTTACTTCAGCACTGCTTAATCCAAAGGGGCTGAATTACATCAAATAAACTTTTGAGTATTAGTCACCATTTCCTATAATACTGATGCCAAAAAAAAAAAAAAAAGGGGGGGGGGGGAAGAAAACCAATATAATCTGCAGCATTACAATATAATTCTGGTTATCACATAATCAGTCTCTTATTCTGTAATAATTAGCATCATGTTTAATTCCATTATCACTAGTAACAACAAACGTATTCAAAGATTACAAAATCTTATCATATGCATTATTTCTCTCTCAATCCTCATTTCCTCCAAATGAGCCCCGTGTAGTGCTCTGTTCTCCACTAACACAGGTGCCTTCCATTTCCGTGAGTTCATCTGTCTCTGGGATATGTCTACCACTGCAACATAAGCCTGGGCTTGAGCCCAAGTTTAAGCCTAATTCCCCTTGCATCTACACTGCAATTGCGCTAACCCATGGCTCAGACCCAGGACCCTGCAGGGCTGGAGGGCCCAAGTTGGATTTATCCGAGACCCAGGTTCTAGGTCCCATTGCACTGCAGTGTAGATATGGCCCATTTGACTGGGGTCCCAGGAGTCTGCTGGAAGTATCCCACCTCTCGCACTGAGGATATCTCTCTTTGGGGAGGGAACTCCAGTTATTAGGAAGAGACAGGTATTTGTAATGAGCAATTCAATCATTAGAAACATAGATAGCTGGGTTTGCGATGACCAGGAGAACAGCATGGCTTGCAGACTCCTCTGAGTAGTTGCTGCAACAGCTGAGGAAGCTCTTGGAAGGTAAGCGATTAGCTTCTTGTGACCTGCACAGGATGTGCTATGTTTGTCTTTCTTCCACAGTACAGAAGCAACTTTGTCTGTACAAAGTGCAAGCTGGTCTCCATCTTGGAAGAAAAGATGCAAGATCTGGAGAAACAAGTATCAAGCTTGCATAAGAGAAAATGAAGATTTCCTGGACAGACATCAGGATATGCTTCTACGGGCACAACATTCTGAAGAATCAGAGCAGGCTGCACAGCAGGGACAGAAGGACGGTGAAGAAATTTGACAGCATGTGACCTCCAGAAGAAAGAGGAGCGTCCATGTACCAGCAATGCAGATACAGGTGAGCAACCATTTTCATGTTCTCTCCACAGGTACTAATGCGGAGAGTGGACTAGATGATACATCTGAGGGAAGGGAGCAGAAGGAGACTCCACTGATTGGAAGGCATGAGAAGCATTGTCCTAGGGATGGGTGTTACATGACCACCACTCCCAAGAGAAGGAGGTGGGTGGTGGTGGTCAGGACTCCCTCCCAGTCATCTATCTGCCACCTCAACTGGGAAAACCGAGAGGTGTGCTGCTTGCCAGGAGCTAGGATTCACGATGTGACAGAGAGACTGCTGAGACTCATCAAGCCCTCGGATCGCTACCCCTTCCTGCTTCTCCATGTGGGACCAATGATACTGCCAAGAATGACCTTGAGCGGATCACTGCAGACTATGTGGCTCTGGGAAGAAGGATAAAGGAGTTTGAGGTGCGAGTGGTGGTCTCGTTCACCCTCCCTGTGGAAGGAAAAGGCCCGGGTAGAGACAGTTGAATTGTGGAAATCAATGAATGGCTACGCAGGTGGTGTTGGAGAGAAGGCTTTGGATTCTTTGACCACGGGATGGTGTTCCAAGAAGAAGGAGTGCTAGGCAGAGACAGGCTCCACTTAATGAAGAGACGGAAGAGCATCTTCACAAGCAGGCTGGCTAACCTAGTGAGGAGGGCTTGAAACTAGGTTCACTGGGGGAAGAAGACCAAAACCCTGAGGTAAGTGGGGAAGTGGAATGCTGGGAGGAAGCACAAGCATGAGAGCGCAATCAGGGAGGACTCCTGCCTCATATTGAGAAAGCAGGATGATCAGCAAGTTATCTTAAGTGCCTACACACAAATGCAAGAAGCCTGGGAAACAAGCAGGGAGAACTGGAAGTCCTGGCACAGTCAAGGAATTATGATGTGATTGGAATAACAGAGACCTGGTGGGATAAATCACATGACTGGAGTACTGTCATGGATTGATATAAACTGTTCAGGAAGGGCAGAAAAGGTGGAGAAGTTGCATTGTATGTAAGAGAGCAGTATGACTGCTCAGAGCTCCAGTATGAAACTGCAAAAAAAACCCTGAGAGTCTCTGGATTAAGTTGAGAAGTGTGAGCAACAAGGGTGATGTCATGGATGGAGTCTGCTATAGACCACCAGACCAGGGGGATGAGGTGGACGAGGCTTTCTTCCAGCAACTAACAGAAGTTACTAGATCACAGGCCCTGGTTGTCAGGGGGACTTCAATCACCCTGATATCTGCTGGCAGAGCAATACAGCGGTGTACAGATAATCCAGGAAGTTTTTGGAAAGTGTATGGGACAATTTCCTGGTGCAAGAGCTGGAGGAACCAACTAGGGGCAGAGCTCTTCTTGACCTGCTGCTCCCAAACAGGGAAGAATTAGTAGGGGAAGAAAAGTGGATGGGAACCTGGGACATAGGTGCCAACTCCGTGGGTGCTCCGGGGCTGGAGCACCCACGGAAAAAAATTGGTGGGTGCTCAGCATCCACCGGCAGCTCCCCGTGGCCCGGCCCCAACCCCCTGCTCCAGCTCACTTCTGCCTCCTCCGCGAGCACGCCACCACATCCTGCTTCTCCCCTCTCCCTCCCAGAGCTTGCACTGTGAAACAGCTGATTCGTGGGGCAGGGAGGGATGGGGGAGGAGGGGAAACGCAGCATGCTGGGGGAAGAGGCGGGGCCAGGGTGGGGATTTGGGAAAGGGATCCAATAGGGGCAGGGAGGGGGCGGAGTTAGGGCAGGGACTTTGGGGATGGGGTTGGAATGGGGGCAGGGATGGGGATGGGGTAGAGTCGGGGTGGGGAAAGGGGCGCAGGCACCCACCAGTGCAGGAGAAAGTTGTCGCCTATGACCTGGGAGGCAGTGATCATGAGATGATCGAGTTCAGGATGCTGACACAAGGAAGAAAGGAGAGCAGCAAAATACAGACCCTGGACTTCAGAAAATCAGACTTTGACTCCCTCAGGGAACTGATGGGCAGGATCCCCTGGGAGAATAACATGAGGGGCAAAGGAGTCCAGGAGAGCTGGCTGTATTTTAAAGAATCCTTTTTGAGGTTGCAGGAACAAACCATCCTGAAAAGAATGAGTAAATATGAGTAGAAAGAATAGTAAATATGACAGGCGACCAGCTTGGCTTAACAGTGAAATCCTTGCTGATCTTAAACACAAAAAGAAGCTTACAAGAAGTGGAAGATTGGACAAATGACCAGGGAGGAGTATAAAAATATTGCTCAGGCATGCAGGAGTGAAATCAGGAAGGCCAACTCACACTTGGAGTTGCAGCTAGCAAGAGATGTTAAGAGTAACAAGAAGGGTTTCTTCACGTATGTTAGCAACAAGAAAGGAAAGTGTGGGCCCCTTACTGAATGAGGGAGGTAACCTAGTGACAGAGGATGTGGAAAAAGCTAATGTACTCAATGCTTTTTTTTGCCTCTGTCTTCACCAACAAGGTCAGCTACTACTGCACTGGGCAGCACAGCATGGGGAGAAGGTGACCAGCCCTTTGTAGAGAAAAATGGTTCGGGACTATTTAGAAAAGTTGGACGAGCATAAGTCCATGGGGCTGGATGCGCTGCATCCAAGGTTGCTAAAGGAGTTAGCGGATGTGATTGCAGAGCTGTTGGCCATTATCTTTGAAAACTCATGGCGATTGGGGGAGGTCCCGGATGACTGGAAAAAGTCTAATGTAGTGCCCATCTTTAAAAAAGGGAAAGAGGATTCGGGGAACTACAGGCCAGCCATCCTCACCTCAGTCCCTGGAAAAATCATGGAGCAGGTCCTCAAGGAATCAATTCTGATGCACTTAGAGGAGAGGAAAGTGATCAGGAACAGTCAGCATGGATTCACCAAGGACAAGCCATATCTGACTAACCTAATTGCCTTCTATGATGAGATAACTGGCTCTGTGGATGAGGGGAAAGCAGTGGATTTGTTATTCCTTGACTTCAGCAAAGCTTTTGATATGGTCTCCCACCGTATTCTTGCCGGCAAGTTAAAGTATGGGCTGGATGAATGGACTATAAGGTGGAGAGAAAGTTGGCTAGATCGTCAGGCTCAACGGGTAGTGATCAAGTGATCAAGTGTCTAGTTGGCAGCTGATATCAACCGGAGTGCCCCAAGGGTCGGTCCTGGGTCCAGTTTTGTTCAATATCTTCATTAATGATCTGGAGGATGGTGTGGACTGTACCCTCAGCAAGCTTGCAGATGACACTAAACTGGGAGGAGTGGTAGATATGCTAGAGGGTAAGGATTGGATACAGAGGGACCTAGACAAATTAGAGGATTGGGCCAAAAGAAATCTGATGAGGTTCAACAAGGACAAGTGCAGAGTCCTGCACTTAGGACGGAAGAATCCCATGCACTGCTACAGACTAGGGACCAAATGGCTAGGCAGCAGTTCTGCAGAAAAGGACCTAGGGGTTACAGTGGTCGAAAAGCTGGATATGAGTCAACAGTGTGCCGTTGTTGCCAAGAAGGCTAACGGCATTTTGGGCTGTATAAGTAAGGACATTGCCAGCAGATTGAGGGACGTGATCATTCCCCTCTATTCGGCATTGGTGAGGGCTCATCTGGAGTACTGTGTCCAGTTTTGGGCCCCACACTACAAGAAGGATGTGGAAAAATTGGAAAGAGTCCAGCGGAGGGCAACAAAAATGATTAGGGGTCTGGAGCACATGACTTATGAGGAGAGGCTGAGGGAACTGGGATTGTTTAGTCTACAGAAGAGAAGAATGAGGGAAGATTTGATAGCTGCTTCAACTACCTGAAAGGGGGTTCCAAAAAGGATGGATCTAGACTGTTCTCAGTGGTACCAGATGACAGAACAAGGACTAATGGTCTCAAGTTGCAGCGGGGGAGGTTTAGGTTGGATATTAGGAAAAACTTTTTCACTAGGAGGGTGGTGAAGCACTGGAATGGGTTACCTAGGGAGGTGGTGGAATCTCCTTCCTTAGAGGATTTTAAGGTCAGGCTTGACGAAGCCCTGGCTGGGATGATTTAGTTGGGGATTGGTCCTGCTTTGAGCAGGGGATTGGACTAGATGACCTCCTGAGGTCCCTTCCAACCCTGATATTCTATTCTATGGTGACTTGCCTAGACAGACTTATGTGTAATGCTGGGGAGGAGTATAGGTACCAATGACATAGGGAAGGATAGGAGAGAGGTCTTGGAGGCCAAATTTAGGCTGCTAGGTAAGAGATTGAAGTCCAGGATTTCCATGGTAGCATTCTCTGAAATGCTTCCAGTTCCACGCGCAGGGCCAGTTAGACAGGCAGAACTGTAGGGTCTCAATGTGTGGATGAGATGATGGTCTAGGGAGGAGGGGTTTAGATTTATTAGGAACTAAGGAAATCTTTGGGAAAGGGGGAGCCTATACAGGAAGGATGGGCTCCACCTAAACCAAAATTGAATCAGATTGCTGGCACTTAAAATTAAAAAGGACGTAGAGCAGTTTTTAAACTAAGGGCTGGGGGAAAGCCGACAGGTGCAGAGGAGCACGTGGTTTGGACAGAGACATCCCTTAGGGGAGGATCTACTAATGGAGATTCTCTATGTCCTAGTGAGGAGGAGAGGATGGAAGATAAAATATAGATAGGATCTGGTGAGAAAGTCAAATGAAAAAAAGTCCCATTCAATTACATCATGTAATGGCAGACAGCTGAAAAGTGACAAGTTTTTAAAGTGCTTATATACCAATGCTAGGATACTAAATAATAAGATGGGTGAACTAGAATGCCTCATATTAAATTAGGATATTGATATAATAGGCATCACAGAAACTTGGTGGAATGAGGATAATCAATGGGACACAGTAATACCAGGATACAAAGTATATCGGAAGGACAGAACAGGTTGTGCTAGTGGGGGAGTGGCTCTATATGTGAAAGAAGGCATAGAATCAAATGAAGTAAAAATCTTAAATAAACCAAACTGTACCATAGAATCTCTTTGGATAGTAATTCCATACTGTAATAATAAGAATAAAGCAGTAGGGATATATTATCGACCACCTGACCAGGATAGTGATAGTGTCTGTGAATGAGAGAGGCTATAAAAATAAACTCAGTAATAATGGGGGATTTCAACTATCGCCATATTGACTGGGTACATGCCACCTCAGGACCGGATGCAGGATGGGATAACGTTTCTTGATACCTTAAATGACTGCTTCTTGGAGGAGCTAGTCCTGGAACCTACAAGAGGAGATGCAATTCTTGCTTTAGTCCTAAATGGAGCACAGGATCTGGTCCAAGAGGGGAATATAGCTGGACTGCTTGGTAATAGTGACCATAATATAATTAAAACACCACAGCAGCCCAGCACTGTAGCATTTAATTTCAGAAAGGGGGACTACACAAAATGAGGAAGTTAGTTAAACAAAAATTAAAAGATACCACGCAAAAAGTGAAATCCCTGCAAGCTGCATGGAAACTTTTGAAAGACACCATAATAGAGGCTCAATTTAAAGGTACACCCCAAATTAAAAAAAATATAAGAGAACCCAAAAAATACCACCGTGGCTAAACAACAAAGTAAAAGAAGCAGTGAGAGGCAAAAAGGCATCCTTTAAAAAGTGGAAGTTAAATCCTTGTGAGGAAAATAGAAAGGAGCATAAACTCTGGCAAATGAAGTGTAAAAATTAGAACCATCAAGCAGTGTTAAACATTAATAGAATACCATTTATTAAATATTTTTGGATGTTTTCAACATTTTCAAATATATTGATTTCAATTACAACACAGAATACAAAGTGTACAGTGCTCACTTTATATTTATTTTTGATTACAAATATTTGCACTGCAAAAAAACAAAAAAGGAATTTTTCAATTCACCTAATACAAGTATTGTAGTGCAATCACTTTATCATGAAAGTTGAACTTAAAAAAAAAACTGCATTCAAAAATAAAACAATGTAAAATTTTAGAGGCTGCAAGTCCACTCTGTCCTACTTCTTGTTCACCCAATTGCTCAGACGAACAAGTTTGTTTATGTTTGCAGCAGATAAACATTTCTTGTTTACAATTTCACCCAAATGTGAGAACAGGCACTGTTGTAGCTGGCATCACAAGATATTTACATGCCAGATGCACTAAAGATTCATATGTTCCTTCATGCTTCAACCACCATTCCAGGGTCCATGGGTCCATGGTGATGATGGGTTTTGCACGATAACAATCCAAAGCGGTACGGAGCGATTCATGTTCATTTTCATTATCTGAATCAGATGCCACCAGCAGAAGGTTGTTTTTCTTTTTTGGTGGTTCGGGTTCTGTAGTTTCCGCATCAGAATGTTGCTCTTTTAAGACTTCTGTTTAGCATATCTGGCAAGTAAATACCTTGAAATGCCAGCTACAAAAGTGCCAAGCAAATGCCTGTTCTCACTTTCTGGTGACATTGTAAATAAGAAATAAGAAGAGGGCAGCATTATCTCCTGCAAATGAAAACAAACTTTGTTTGTCTCTTAGTGATTGGCTAAAAAACGAAATAGGACTGAGTGGAGTTGTAGGTTCTGAAGTTTTATATTGTTTTGTTTTTGAGTGCAGTTATGTAACAAAAAAAATCTGCATTTGTAAGTTGCAGTTTCATGACAGAGGTTGCACTACAGTACTTGTATGAGGTGAATTGAAAAATACTATTTCTTTTATCATTTTTACAATGAAAATATTTATAATAAAAATATATACTTTGATTTCAGTTACAACATAGAATACAATATATATAAAAATGTAGAAAAACATCCAAAATATTTTATAAATTTCAATTGGTATTCTATTGTTTAACAGTGCGATTAAAACTGCAATTAATCGCGATTAATTTTTTTTAATCGCAATTAATTTTTTGAGTTAATCGCATGAGTTAACTGCGATTAATCGACAGCCCTAGCATTAACCTAGTCTCTTCTGACTACCAATCTGTTAGCACACTATAAGAGAGCATCCTGAGTTTGCAAAAGAGAGCTAACCGATCAGGCCTCTGGCAAAATGAGTGGCTTCCTGGTAACATGCATGGTGGGCAGTAAAGTTTTCCCACAGTGCATCATGGTCCTAGAGCTAGAGCAACCACATTTTTGGGCGGGGGACATTAGGATATGGTTATGTTGACTCAGGTCTGTTGTGTGGACTCCAGAGCCCTAGGTTCCAGCATGGGTTAGAAAAGTCTTAACATAATGTTAAAATGCAATGCTGACACTCAAGCCCAGGGTTTCTTCAAACAGGTCATAGGATTCAAATCCCACTAAGCTGGGGTTACATTGCAATGTAGACATACCCACCATCTTCTGCTGTAAGCGTTGATGGAAGAGGTCTCACACTAGGAGGAAAGATTTGCATAATGAGAAAATCACATGTATTCTATTTTCACATTTTCTAATCTGTCAGAGTAGCAAAAGATGATGCAAATGCATAAAACACAAGAGCAAAGCTAAGAGACAAAAGCATAGAATCAGGACTCAACATTCCGGAATCCTGCAGTTTGAACTTGGGAGTCTGACACATTCATTCCTTTACTGAGCATCATTACGTGCACAGCATGAAAGTTCTTCTTGTCCAAAAAGGCCGTCAGATGGGGATCCAGGGAGAAGGAATGTCCTCTGAAGGCATCAATTGTTTCTCTCTTTGCCTCATGAAATTTTGGATGCAAAAGGCAAAGGACAATTGCTCCCAATTTAACCATGGCATCCCTTGGCACCAGAATGAATGCCACTGAACTAAGGAGCAGTGTTCCAAAAATAAATAGTTTAGCTGGGCCATGGGTCATCACAGTTTCCATCTCTGGGGTGAAAATCAACCAATAGGTACCTGCTATTTCTACCTGAGTTTTTGTATAATCCTTGGCCTTGGTTGGGGTAACTTGACACTTTTCTGTGGTAGGATCCTTACCAAACTACACCAAATGTCAGTAGTGTTAGTGAGGAATAGCTTCCCCAAACATGCCCAGTTTATTTCTTTAACCTGGTGGCACAGATCTAAGAGAGGGACTAGATCCAGGCCTGGGTTAGAATCCCCGTTACCCATTAAAGGTTGGGTATTTATTAAAAACAGGTATAATTCTGCAGCTGTCTCACATTCAACACTGAGTTCATTTTATACACATTTGCAGCATCTACAAGGGGTGAACTCATCAAAAATGCCACTTCCATTTTCTCCATCTTTACAGAGATAGGGATTGGGCTTCCCAAATAGTAGTCAGTGTGCACCTGATTCGGAAGGAAATGTCTTTAACAGTAACCTCGTGCAGAGCTTCGACCACAATTGGTTTGGGATCCAAATCCAGTCGGCTTTTTGCTGAGTTCCAAATTACTGACTGGGGAATACACTTCCCAGATCATCTGAAACAATATTGCCATAACCAACTGAATAACAGCTTGATGACCAAACTAAATTAAAACCCACAATGCTTCATAACATTAGCTGACCAAACTGGACCAGAGGCATTTGCAACTGGGCTACTGAGTGAATTGAATCAGTATTCTCTTCAGCTAAACTACAGTGGAAAAACACAGCTTGTGAAATCGTGGCAGAGTTGTTGCAATGACAGCTACCATGTAAGAATGGAATTTTACTGAAACCTGATTTCTACCATGGAACTATTATTCAGGGATGTAAATTGTTTGATTACAAACTACCAATTTGTCTGGGATAAGGTATATTGGGAAATCAGTTCTTATAAGTAAAAGGTTAAAAGTGTGATAACTGATAAAAATATAATTAATTATTGTAACAACTATAAGTAGAAAAGTGGTACTATATAATCAAAATAAGAAAGTAGTCAATAGTGAGTTTATAAAGTATGTTATATTTGAAGTTGTTTATATTCATGTTACATTCTCTGTAACTATTACTAGGGGCCTACCAAATTCACGGTCCATTTTGGTCAATTTCACAGTCATAGGATTTTAAAAATCATAAATTTCATGATTTCAGATATTTAAATCTGAAATTTCAGGGTGTTGTAATTGTAGAGGTCCTGACCCAAAAAGGAGTTGTGGGGGAGGTCGCAAAGTTATTGTAGGGGGGATTGTGGTACTGCTATCCTTACTTCTGTGCTGCTGTTGGCAGTGGTGCTGCCTTTAAGAGCTGGACAGCTGGAGAGCGGTGGCAGGAGCCCAGCTCTGAAAGCAGAGCCACTGCCAGCAGCAGCGCATAGTAAGGATAGCATGTTATGGTATTGCCACCCTTTCTTCTGTACTGTTGCCTTCATATCTGGGACCTTGGTCAGCAGCCGCGACTCTCTGGCCATGCAGAAGTAAGGGTGGCAATACCACAACCCCCTAAAATAACCTTGTGACCCCCCCAACACCCTTTTGGGTCAGGGCCCCCAATTTGAGAAACACTGGTCTGTATAGTAAAGGATAAAAACAAACAAAAGACTAGGTTTCATGGGCAAAAACCAGATTTCACTGGCTGTGACACATTTTTCATGGCCATGGGTTTGGTAGGGCCCTATGTATTACCATACAGTAGATGCTGTGACCTTTGTAAGAACTCCTCCTTAGTATCTGTGCTGGAGAATACAAGCTTAGCAAAAACTAAGATACAAGAAGCTTGTAAGATACACTTAAATACAATAGCTTCTTGGTGTTGTGCTATCCCTGGCAACTACAATATAGATGGAATTAGGAGAGAAAGAAAGTCTGTAACTTCTATAGTGTTAGCCAATATTAATAGTATATACACTGCTAATATTATATATAATATTACATGTTTCTTGAATTGTCCTCATGTTAAGATCTTCCAAAATGCTTTTTTATCTAAGTTAAACAACGAGATAGCTGAAGTATTTTCATTTCAGGGGTAGGCACAAATATAGCAGAAAAAGAGAGAATACTATGCTTGGAATGTTCAAATCAAAATTCTTGTCTTGTGTACATGCCTCTCTGTTTTTTTCAATGTGTAAGGTCTACATAATTGTCAAAATGTAAAATATATGCCATGTTGAAAATTACAATATATCCCTCACATAGAAAGTGCAACAATCACTGCCTATGAAAAACATGCCACAGAAAACAGAGAAGAAAGATGTATCCGATAAAATGATATGGGGAAAATTGTGAAACTCCCCCCCAGATAGGTACACTTAGAGGAGGGATAAGCACAGGATCTTTGAGACAGTGTGAGCTCTGCAATCTGGTCTTCCAGAGGGATTGGTAACCTAGGCACTCTTCCTTTTTGTATTATGATGTATTAATCTTTGACTAATAATCCTTAATTAATAAATTGATTAAGCCTAGTCATTGGACATCCCTTGTTATAAATTTATATTGCATCCACAACAAGTATGCTCGTGTCCAGTTACTTGAGTTAGTTGCACAATTTGTGGTATGCTGTTGTTCCCACTTCAAAGTAGAAATTTTAAAACACTACTGTTTCCTTGGTACCGTGCCCAGTAACTTGGAGCATTCTCTCCCAATGACTGAACTGCATTTGAACTTCCTCCCTGTCATCATGAGGGGTGAGGAGCAGCCACAAATAAAAGAAATTCTGTTGTACCAAATGGTCATCTGTCTCAAAATCCTCAGTAAATCAGAGGTAAATTCTGTCAAACAAATGTAATATCTAATTGTGAGACCAAACCATCTTCAGGAAAGAGGAAAAACTCACAATACAGAGGGCTTTAAAACACCTTCAGTTTCATATAAAATGAATTTCCAGAGCAGGTTATATCTGATAAATCAAAACAGATTCTCCCATTGCATTCTCCTCTGGTCCATTCAAACTTTCTTCACCCAGTGCCACCTCATTATTAATGTCACATTATGTACAAAAGATTTAAGCTTCATCACAAGAGGGAAATGCAGCCGACTTTCCCATCTGCAAACAATCCCCAGGAAAAAGCCCAGAAGCAGCTTTGCCAATAGATGGAAGCAGAGATGAAAGCACAGAATGACTACTCTGTGTTTGGAATCCATCAAATCCCCCTTCCAGGTCTGTGACACTTTCATCTCTAGCCCCAGTGAATCTGATTTAGGATCAAAGCGTGACACCTAAGCACAGGGTGAACACAGAACATGGCATCACATGACACTTTGGGAGGTGCAGGGGTAGAACGTGGGGAGGATAAACGCTATTGTGCCTTACACAGAAGCTAATGCTGCTGGGCTGAGGGGTGATTGTGACAGTGATGGGGAAGGAGGGAATCCCTTTGACACACCCCATCTCCTTTAGGTATCACAGAGACTGAAATTACACATTTCACCCAACCCCACCCCGCTCCTTGTTCTATTTCAATCTATTTTAATTGAGGAAAATGGTAGAAAAAATACTTCTGTCCAGCATATCCCTGAGCAAGGTGAGAACAACAGGAATTGAGACAATCTGTCCCCAAGGGGGAACACGGTGACTAACAATCACTTTGTAATGGGGGAATGGTATCAACGTGATCCTCGGGATTTGTCTAGACTAGGAAAAATGATGGAGGTGAGCTCAGGTCAAAGGGAAAGCTAACTCCAGCCACTGTACCCGGGTTATGTCTGCACTGCAAATGTACTTTTGTTGTTACAAGAAGATCGCTAAGCTGAGCAGCTACCTCCATGTAGAATCCCAGTGGAGACAAGGCACAGGTAGCTTTTACCTCAGTGTAGCTAGTCAAGGTCAACCCATCTCCCCCACCTGGCGCTGATGGATATTTCTGGGAGGAGGAAGACACTCCCAAAGACAAAGGAGTTGATATAAAGGATCATGAAAATCACCCCAAAGAAGGGGAAGGTGCAAAATAGAGGCAGGCAACTCATGTGGAGCTGAGACACCACACTGAAGAAAATGGTGCAAACTATGTGGGAATTCGCTAATGTATTTTACAAAAAATCTTTGGCCAGCCCTAGTCAAGACATTTATGGCATTACTCGCCTATGTGGATTCTCTTATGTTTGATAAAAGTTGAGCTCTGACTAAAACTCTTCCCGCACTCAGGGCACTTGAAGGGTCTCTCTCCTGTGTGGATTCTCTGATGTGTGATGAGGGTTGAGCTCTGACTAAAGCTTTTCCCGCACTCAGAACATGTGTAGGGTGTCTCTCCAGTGTGGACTCTCTGATGTGTGATCAGATTTGAGTTCCGACTGAAGCTTTTCCCACACTCAGAGCACGTATAGGGTTTCTCTCCCGTGTGGATTCTCCGATGTGTGATGAGGTGTGAGCTCCGGTTGAAGCTTTTCCCGCACTCAGGGCATGTGTAGTTTGTCACTCCTCTATGGATTCGCTGATGACTAATAAGGGCTGAGCTCCGACTGAAGCTTTTCCCACACTCAGAGCATGAGCAGAGTGTCTTCCCTACATGGATTCTCTGATGTGTGATGAGGTTTGAGCTTCGACAGAAGCTTTTCCCGCACTCAGAGCATGTGTAGGGTCGCTCTCCCGTGTGGATTCTCTGATGTGTGATGAGGTGTGAGCTCTGGCTGAAGCTTTTCCCGCACTCAAGGCAGGTGTAGGGTGTCTCTCCAGTGTGGATTCTCCGATGTGTGATCAGGTTTGAGCTGTGGTTGAAGCTTTTCCCACACTCAGGGCATGTGTAGGGTTTCTCTCCTGTGTGGATTATCCAATGCCTAATAAGGTCTGAACTCTCACTGAAGGTTTTCTTGCACTCGGCGCACGAATAGGGTGTCTCACCCGTGTGGATTCTCTGATGTGTGATAAGGGCTGAACTCCGACAGAAATTTCTCCCACACTCAGAGCATGTGTAGGGTGTCTCTCCTGTGTGGATTCTTCGATGTTTGATGAGATTTGAACTGTGATTGAAGCTTTTCCCACATTCAGGGCATGTGTAAGGCATCTCTCCAGTGTGGATTCTCTGATGTGTGATAAGGGCTGAGCCATGACTGAAACTTTTCCCACATTCAGGGCATATGTACGGCCTCTCTCCAGTGTGAACTCTGTAATGTGTGATGAGGGTTGAGCTCTGACTAAAGCTTTTCCCACACTCAGAGCATGTGTAAGGTCTCTTTCCCATATTAATTCTTTCATGTCGAATAAGGTCTGAGCCACTACTGAAGCTTTTCTCTGGCCTATGCTGATTCTCACAGGCTTTTGCCTCTCCACAGCTCCCAGAAACTTTCTCTTTGCATCTTCCTGCTAATGTCCCACGTGGTTCCAGTTGCTCAGCATCTTCCTGCTGGGAATACTCATTGTTCTCACTCACCATCCCATCTCCTGGAAGGACAGAGAGAGAATCCAGACATATGTCACTCCCTGTGCTGGGGAGAAAGGAAACGTCAGAGAAAGGAATGGGAAAAGGTGGGAACAAACTCAAATAAGTCTGGAGAGATCAAACAAAACAGAATTTAATTTCCGCCATTCTTTCCCCTCCACTCCCCACAAACCATTCCCCAGAGGACAGAGAGAAGAGGGTCATTTCTTGGTCCTCAGCCCATTCAGGAAGAAGGAAGATTAAGGAGGGAGCTACAGCCTTATGTCAGTCAGGAGAGGCGGGAAGTCATGAGTGACAACTGCTATGAGGATGTCACACCTGCTGGGAACAATTCTGGAGAAGTTACAAGATCTTTGTAGGGAATCCCAAATGTTTCCTTCATTCATGGACAGTTTCCGAGTTGGTTTAATGGATGCCTCACCTGTCTGGGCACCTTTCTGGAGCCCTCTTTCCTCAGAGCCCTGAAGATCTGGGACCCACAGCTCTTCCCCTCTTTCCAGCCGGGAGATCACATCAGGTTTGGAAACTGGAAACCCTGCGTAAGAGAACAAAAACAAGAGAGATCAGTGGAATTTGTGGGATACTTGTCACAAAGAGCATTTCATGGTTTTACCCTGAGCTCATTTTAAGCATCCCGAGGCCACCTTCCTGGGATCCAAGCAGCAGGACAGTTATTATTATTAATCAGGTTTATTATAGTAGTGCCAAAGGGCCAATAAAAAATGGAGCCCCATTGTTCTAGGCATTGTATAAACAGAGTAGTAGATTGCCCATGCCCTGAGGAACTTACAATCTATATAGACAAGACACACACCGGGTCGGGGAAGAATCAGAATACACAAGCAGAGTGAACAATGTAATGGCAGACAGATATGATAAACACAGGCATAACTTGATACTATTGTATTTAACTGTGATGGGGTACACAGTCCCCACACTGGGCCTGATGGGGTTAAAGAACACTAATGGGCACAGGTAGCCCTGCCCCCTCCAGCTTGCGAACCAGCTGGAGGAGCTGGTTAAAAGATGCTTAGAAGCCCAGGGAAATAGGGGGTGGTAGAGTGACCAGGCTGAAGGGAAAACAGGTCCTTCTCCTGAAAAGCCACTTGGAAGGTTGGAGCTGGGATGGCAGCACAATGCTGGTGAGGCCCACAGGTAGTGCCATCTCCAAACTCCACCCCCCTTTTTCTGACAACCAGCAGACCCCACAGGGCTCTGCTCTTTTGAACTCCAGGGGGAAACTTGAGTGGGAGATGAGTTGGTGTTGGTGCTGCTTTGAGCAGGGGATTGGACTAGATGACCTCCTGAGGTCTCTTCCAACCCTGATATTCTATGATTCTATGAGACACCAACCAGAGACCTTGGAAGAGGCTGTTGCTATGGTGGAGAACTACCTGATGTCCCTTGGGTCCATAGCTGAAATGCCAAAAGCCAGTCTGGTGCACCTCGGGGGCCCCAAGTCCCACTGAACCCAAACCTCAGTAAGGGTAACCAGGGGGACTTGGGCACCGAAGAGGGGGGATACAACGGTCAACAGAGGCACCTGGAAGCCCACCCTCAGCTAACCAGGAGACATCTGAGTCAAGCAGAGTAGCCTTATCCGAAGGGGCCATCCCACTCAGGAGAATTAATGTGAAACCTCTTTCTCCCATGGGGGCTAGTTGCATGTGAGCAGCCGGGCCATTTCAGGTGGGACTGCCCATTCATGGACTATAATTATGGGCAGGTCTGGAGAGCGGATAACTGGGTTTCAAAAACAGCACAGGGAAAACGTTAGTCCTTTTGCTAGTGAATGGAGTAAAAGTACAAGGACTGAGACTCTGTCTGCAGCCAGACTTTAGTCAGGGAGTGGTTGGTGGGGTCAGGAGGAGAATCTAGAGGCATGGTCTTCCTCCAGTGTATCCACGGGGACATGCAACCCTGTCCGATTAGACAGGTGCAACTGACTCTGCAAGACCACACTGAGACAGTGCAGGCCAGAGTGGCCAAAGACCTGGCCTCTCTGGTCATACTTCGGCATGACTGGAAGTTTTTCAGGGAGGATGTCCAGGGATGGCATGGAGCATCTGCAGAGGGGCTAGAGCTGAACTAGAAGAACCAGAAGGACAGGAGATGGCCATGGTGGCCAAGAGGAGATGGCTCCATTGGAAGACAAAGATCCAGGAGAAGGACCACCCTCATGCGCAAATGACTTTTCACCTGAACTTAACTGGAGCAGTAGGGGCCTGCTACCACCTTTCAACCTGCACCTGGTGTCTAGCAAATAAACATTTTGGGAGAGCAAATGAGTGACGCAACCCTGAGTCAGGTGCGTGAACATCTCACCCCTGTGGATGACAAAGTGTTAGACCCGCAGCAGCTGAAATAGCGGCCCTATTTTGAAACTGCTAGAGGAGAAATCATATTGGGTGATGAAGCAGGCTGAGACAGGGTTAGTCAATGCAGCTTCGGTACCCAGGAATTTCCCTAGGGGAGATGCTTCAATTGGCCCATGCAATGCTGTACTGGGGCACTTGGGGACAGAGAAGACATTCAACAGAGTGACCACGAAGTTCTACTGGCCGGGCATCCACCCCAGAGGCACGGGACTATTATGCTTCCTGCCCCAAGTACCAGTGGGTGAGCCAGAAAAAGATCTCAAAGGCCCCCCTGGTACTACTCCCCTCTGCAGGGGTCCCTCTGACGGGCAGGTGCTTAGATTGGGGGACAGAGGAAGGATCACTGGATGATTGCCCTGTTGTATTCATTTCCTAGGAAGCATCTGGCATTGGGCCCTGTCAGAAGACAGGATACTGGGCTAGATGGACCATTGCTCTGACTCATTATGGCCATTCTTATGGACAGGCACAGAGCTGGTGGGTCCGCTGAAAACGTCTGCAGCCAGGTACTAATATACATTGGTGATCCTGGATTGTGCCACCAGAGATCCTGGGCCATTCCCCTCTGGTCAGAAATGGCAGCTGTCATTGCCAGTAAGCTCATAAAAGTATTTGCCTGAGTAGGGATCCGCAAAGAATTATTGACAGAGCAAGGGGCAAACATCACCTCACAGTTAGACCTGGGGGGGGGGGGAGAGGAGAATATCGATCTAAGTTATGCAACTTCAGCTACGTGAATAACGTGGCTGAAGTTGATGTACTTAGATTGACTTACCATGGTGTCTTCACCGTGGTAAGTCGACTGCTGCCGCTCCCCCGTCGACTCCGTCTGCACCTGTCATGGCAGTGGAGTACAGAGGTCAACGGGAGAGCGCTGGGGGTCGATTTATTGCGTCTAGACTAGATGCAATAAATCGACCTTTGCTGGATTGATTGCTACCCGCGTAGTGTAGACATACCCTTAGTGAACGAATTTTGCGACTTGATATGGGTCAAGTCCTTGAAGATGTCAGTATACTACCACCAAACTGACAGTCTGGTGGAACAGTTTAACAAAACATTAAAGAGTTGTGGTAGTTCAATCCACTGACTCGTGACACTGGGACCATCCCACCTGTCCTGCTCACCACCTGCGAGGTTCCCCAGGCATCCACAGGTTTCTCCCCATTTGAATTACTACATGGGAGGCAATCAAGGGGAATCTTGGATCTCCTCCATGAGATATGGAAAGGGCAGAACTCCAGAACAACCAATGTAGTGCAGTATGTTATAAAGTCAAGAAAGAAACTGAAGACCCTGGGGGCGCTTGCGAAGGAAAACCTGGAGAAGGCACAACACAACCAGGAGCAGGTCAACAGCAAGGCCCGTCTCTGAGAGCTCCAACCTGGAGACTGAGTGATATTTCTACTGCTCACACTGAAATCCAAGCTACTGGCCTGATGGCAAGGCACTGCCAAGGTGGTAAAACAGGTAGGGGAGATTGATTCTGAGGTCAGCAACCCAGAAGAAAGAAGATAGCCCAGGTATATCAAGTCAACCTGCCCAAGGCTTGGAAGGGACAGGAAGGCCTCCTCGTCATCCCATTCCCACCCTCCCCCAAACTCGGCCCTCAGGCCCCCACACCCAAGATAACATCACAGTACTGGTAGGGAAGAACCTGCGGCCCAGCCAAGAGCAGCGAGGAAATGGGGTAGAGTGAACAGGCTGGAGGGAAGCCAGGTCCTTCAGACATGCCACAGGGAAAGCTGAACCTGGGAGGGAACCACGATGCTGGTGAGTCCCAACTGCAGTGCCTTCACCAAACCCTGCCCTTTCCTGAGCACTGGCAGGCCCTGCGAGGCTCTGCTCATCTGAACTCTGTTCAGTTGCAGATTGTTTGGACTCTGACCATGTCCCGAGCTGAAAGAGAGGAGAGGTAGGAAGTAGCTCAGAGTGGCAGACTCACATCCTCTTCATGGAGGAGTCAGCTACTGTTTATTCCCACAGGGTCCTGGGCTGGGACCTGGTGCAGAGGGAAGGCCATGGCCTCCCTACCATATCCCGCTTGAGAGCTAAGCCAAAGACGGGACAAAGCCATGATGCCTGTGACCTAAAAGCAGGGGTAGGCATCTCTACATCCACCACACTTTGGGATGAGAGATGAGAAACCAGATATGCTAACCATAAGGCCACCTACCCTCCCTGAACAAACTTTAATGTTATGAATTTTACCTGTATATTTGAACTAGCCCTTGAAAGCATGAAAATGTTACTAAGTATTATACTGAGATAGGCCAGATTATATCGGCCCATAAAATATTCACACACCTTTGTATCAAGAAGTGTCATGTATTTGTGTGTTCCTGGCTCACTGAGGGGTGGGTGGGGGATGGATTTCCTGTGGAATCTGCTATCAGCAGGGGATGATTAATGCCAAATTCCAAGGCTGATTATGCAGATATCCAACGTTTGAGGCTTTGTCCCCCTTCGGTAAGAGGCTTTGTCCCCCTTCGGTAAGAGCAGTTACTGGTGTTACCTGTTTCAGGAGGCTGGGGAACAAAGACAGAGTTAGGGGCATAAAAGGCTGTTCGAGCTGACTGAGGGGGGTGTCCTTGAATACGTCTACACTGCAGAAATAAAACCTGACAGGGAGCCTGAGCCTGGGTCTGCAGACTTGGGCTCGCAGGGCTCACACTGCGGCACTAAAAATAGCCGTGTACTTTCCTGCTCAGGCTGGAGCTTGGGATCTGAATCCTGGGGCGGCATGTAGGTCTCAGAGCCTGAGCTTCAGCCGGAGCTGGAACATCAATATGGCTCTTTTCAGCGCTGTAGTGTGAACCCCATGAGCCCGAGTCTGTAGACCCAAGCTCAAAGGCTTCCTGCCACGTGTATTTTTTTGCAGCGTACACATACCCACTGTCTTTCTGGATCCTCTTTAACGACCCATTCATACCAACCCAGCCACTTCATGTCTCCTCCTATGCTGCTTGAGCAGTTTTTTAACCCCTTTGCACCCCCTGGCTAGCAATCCCTAGGCAAGTAGGTCACTGCTGTGCATATTCACAAAAAATATACAGAAAATTCTCACTTCATCACATCTCTTCCTCCTTTCAGACAGAACTGAGCAGGGTCACTTTAATCGATGACCTCAAGAATCCAAGAATTGTTATCCATGGATGCCAAAACCAATCTCCCATCCGCTTGGTAGCTGTACCAGGCATGTCATAGAATCATACAACCAGAGAAACACAAAGTTAGAAGGGACCACGAGGGTCCACGATTCTTACAGTACTGTTTTCGTAAGAAGATAAGATACTGAGTCAGACCAATGGTCCATCTAGCCCCGTATCCTGTCTTCCTACAGTGGTTGGTGCCTGATGCTTCACAGGTTGTGAACAGAACAGGGCAATTTATTGAGTGATTCATCCCCTGTGGTCCAGTCCCAGCTTCTGGGAGCCAGAGGCTAGGCACACCCAGCGCACGGGGTTGTGTCCCTGAGCATCTTCGTTAATAGTCATTGATGGACTTATCCTATGTGAACTTATCTAATTCTTTTCTGAACAGCACTGATCCCAGTACAGATTCCTGAAGGACCCTGCTATTTACCTTTCTCCACTATGAACACTACCATTTATTTCCTACCTTTCCTACCTTTTAACCAGTTAGTTATCCATGAGAGGACTTTCCATCTTATCCCATGACTGCCTTGCTTAAGAGCCTTTGGTGGGGATTGGTCCTGCTTTGAGCAGGGGGTTGGACTAGATGACCTCCTGAGGTCCCTTCCAACCCTGATATTCTATGATTCTATGATCTTTCTGAAAGCCCAAGTGCACCAAATCCACTGGCTCACCCTTGTCCAAATGTTTGTGGACTTCTCAAATAATTCTATTATATTAGTGAGGCACGATTTCCCTTTACAAAAGTAGTGTTGACTCTTTCCCAACAAGTCTCATTAATTTATGTATTTGATAATTCTGTTCTTTCCTACAGTTTCAACCAATTTGCCTGATACCGAAGTTAGGCTTACCAGCCTATAATTACCAGGATTACTTCTGGAGGCTTTAAAAAAAAATCAGCATCACATTAACTACATGAAAGTCATTTGGTACAGAGGCTGATTTAAGCAACCGTGGTGTGGTATTCACCCCACACTAGTCTAGAAGGGGTTAATGAGGCTGAGACAGGGCCAATTCACCAGATAGGCCACACAGGAAAGAGCTGAGGGGAACTGAACAGACTAAGTAAACTCTTGAATGATGGAGCCAGCTCAGAAGGAACAGGCGAGGCTAGGATAAAGCCAGGAAGGTGGCAGCAAAAAAGTACTGCTGTGAGGGAGCATGCAGCCATTTTCTGTACATTAGAGAGGAAAGCAAGGAAATCCTAGTGGGAGAGGGCAAAGCAAAGGCTCAGGGAGATGGCAGCAAGGTTTAAGATGGTGCAGACCTTGCCTGCTAATTATAGGGTCCCTGAGCTGGAACACGGAGTAGGGGGTGAACCCGGGTTCCCTTACGAGCCACTGGGGAAGTGGCGCAGACCAGGCTGTGAATGGGAAGACAGCCAGAGACATTGTGCATGGAGAGACTTTGATACCTGGCAAAACATATAGTGACCTGGCTAGAGAGCCAATCCACAGAGAGCACCTGGACTTCCAGAGAGTGGGACAGAGAGGCAGCAGGGTATGCAATGAGCTGCAGAAGTAGGCACTGGATCTGGAAAGAGCTAATCCCCAGAGCAGCCAGGAGGAGGCACCCTAGTGGTGAGTGAACCTGGTGACAATTTGGTGGTAACACAGGCACTGATACAAGGGGAGGATCAGAGACTGGGCAGGACTAGCACCCCTAATACAAGCGGTGAATGGACCCCAGGACTGTGATAGGTTACATACCAAAGTTAGTAGTTTGGCAATTTCATATCCGAGTTCCATCTGAACTCTTGGGCAAATACCGTCTGGTCCCATGGACTTATTACTGTTTAATTTATCAATTTGTCCCAAAACCTCCTTAACTGACTCCTCAGTCTGGGACAGTTCCTCAGATTTGTCACCTAAAAATGGCTCAGGATTGGGAATCTCCCTTCCATGCTCTGCAGTGAAGATATATATACCAAGAATTAATGTAGCTTCTCCTCAGTGGCATTGCCTTCCTTGAGTGCTCCTTTATCAACTCGATTGTCCAGTGGCCCCATTGATTTCTTGGTAGGCTTCCTGTTTCTCATGTACCTGAAAAAAATTTGTTGTTCTTTTGTGTTATTTGCTAGTTGCTCTTCAAATTCTTTTTTTGGCCTCGCTAATTATACTCTTAAACTTGACTTGCCAGAGTTTATGGTGCTTTCTATTTTCCTCAGTAGGATTTAACTTCCCAGTTTTTAAAGGACGCCTCTTTGTCTCTAATCACATATTTTATTCACTTGTTAAGCCTTGGTGGCATTTTTTTGATCCTGTTACTGTTTTTTTATTTGAAGTATACAAATAGTTTGAGCCTCTATTATGGTGTTTTTGAAAAGTTTCTGCGCAGTTTGCAAGCATTTTACTCTTGTGACTTTTGCCACCACACAATCTTTGAGTTTGAAACTAGGACAGGGTCCTGCCACTACCTCCTCCCACTCATCTGTAGAGAGTGAGGAGGGCAGTGAATCTATATTCCTCCAGGTGTGCACTGTCTTGACTGCAGCCTGGAGAGTCTTTACCCCTAGGTGGTGGTAGGAAATGGCACCTTGAGAATTTGGGGTATGTGACACAGCGGTTCACTGCTGCCAACTAGCAAAGGGTTCGTTTTTCTTCACAAGAAACCCGTGTCTCAGACCTGACAAACTCAATATACCTAATACACTGCCTTCATGGCATTTATTCATAAAGGGTAGCAGGTGAAGTCTCTACTGAAAGCTTGTAACCTATCTGCTCTCATAATCACGTGTGTACAAGTTATATTTAACTACATTGCAAATCATGGCCATATGGTCTTGGAGTGAAAGTGAATCACCAGGGAACCACATGTCTCAGCGATGGCCCATTTAAGCAGGAGGGAATTATCACCCTTCCCAGGCTAGCTGACTATGGGATGTATTGCTCAATTGTCTACTGTAAATGTGTGTCCTGACCTCTAGGGCACTGCCTCATGCCCAGACATGGCACTGCAGGAAACTTTGCCTCTCACACTCCCTCAGGTAGCCACTTCCTTGACCACAATGACCATTCCCAGCCAGTCCCTACTCCTGACTGCTTTACTAGGTCTTCTGTGGCTCACCCCCAGCCACATCACATGACACTTCAGTCCCCTTCTTGGGTTCATCTCTAAATAAAAAGGGCCTTCGCCCCTCCTGAGCTTGACTCCAAACAATAAGTGCTTCACCCCTGGGCTTCTACCTCATTCTCTGGTCCTCACAGACCCTCACTCAGGGCTCCTCTCTGCTCTTGGGCCCCATCACAGAAGTTGACCTACTCCTGTAGTCCTGAGTCCTGGCCACAGCCTGTCCCAAACTACCAGGCCTTCATCCAGGCCCTTCCCAGAAAGAGGGAACTCTCCCTAGATCCTCTCTCAACTGAGCTCACTCTGCTCCTTACACACCCTAGCGCCTTTCTCTTCTTTGTTTGTTTATTTTTTTAATGGTGAAGCAGACCTGACTGATTAGTCTATAGCCGACACCAATTACAATTCCTAAACACTTAGTGCTTTATATTCCCTCGTTCTGCCCTGTGTCTTTTAGGTGATGTAACAATGCCCTTCTAATAATACCCCATTTCCTTGATATTTTTATGAATTGGATTGGATTTCTCAGAAAGTTTTCCCCTTTCTTTATCAAAGCCCCTTACATACCCATAAATTGTGATAAATTGTTTCTTCCAATTTACAGAGTGCACATAATCTCTGTTCGTGTCTATTTACTCCAAAAAGATTTTTGTTTATGCCACAGTGACCAGTTAGTACTGTAAACAAAATCATTTCATTTTTCCTATGCAGGCCCTGAAGTATGTCATTATCCACAGCTCTAGGGCACAATTCAAAAATTATTTGCCTGTTTTTTTATTAATCCAAAATTTTTGCCATTCCTCTTTTTTTTTCTGTACTAGGCTTTCATTTCTTACAGTGTTTTTAGCTAATTTATCTACCATGTCATTCCCTGTTATCCCAATATCCTCTGGGTTCCAAGCTAATGCTACATGTATCCCCATCTGTACTCTGTTCTGAGACATATAATTTCATTGATTAAATCACTTCTACATACTGAGACACTCTTTTTTATCACCATAAGGCCTCAGACTGAGTCCAAAAAAAATAAAATAAAAGACTACCACTGTTGGACATATATCCCAGATCCAATTTAATGATAGCATTATTACTATTAGTTTGGCTGCCATGACAGCCATTTAATCAGAAATTATTTTAGATGTACTAATTCCAAATTTTGATATACAAGTTATTGCCCCTGGTGCTTCTGTTTTTTTTGTTCGGACCCATCTGTATATATTTGACAAAACTGACTCCAGTTTTCATCTATATATTGGTACACTTCATTTTTAATACCTACTGTCACTTTTCTTTCCTTAAGTTTATAAAATAAATCTAAATCCACATTTGGACATGTGACTTCCATCCATAAGGGGAAGTTACTCACCTTGCAGTAACTGAAGTTCTTTGAGATGTGTGTCCCTGTGGGTGCTCCACTCTAGGTGTCGGTGTGTCCTGGTGCCGTTGATCAGAGATTTTCGGTAGCTGTGCCTGGTCCGGATGCAGGCACTCAGTTGGTATCTCCCGTCTCGTTGGAATCTTCCTGAGCGCCTGCGTCCCGCACCCCCCTCAGTTCCTTCTCTACCATGGGGCGATTATACTAGTACTCCAAAGTAGAGGGGAGGAGGATGGGGAGTGGAGCACCCACAAGGACACACATCTCGAAGAACTTCAGTTACTGCAAGGTGAGTAACTTCCCCTTCTTCTTTGAGTGCTGTCCCTGTGGGTGCTCCACTCTAGGTCGGTGGGACTTTGGAGATCCAGCAGTGAGTACTGTAGAGAGTACTGTATGGCCTACTATGGTGTCTGCCGTGGTATCTTGCGTGATAGCATAGTGTTTGGCAAACGTATGTTCAGAGGACCATGTAGCCGCTTTACAGATGTCAGAAATGGGTACGTTATGTAGGAAGGCAACAGATGTCGACATAGTTTGAGTGGAATGAGTTCTAATGCCTTTGAGCAGTTGAATATTTTGAATACAGTAAGAGGATCTGATGCAGTCAGAGATCCACTTGGACAGACGTTGTTTAGAGATAGCCATACTTTTGATCTTTCAGTGATGGAGACAAAGTTGTGGAGATTTACGAAATAGCTTAGTCCTGTCTAAGTAAAAAGCGATTGCTCACCTGACATCGAGAGTATGCAGGGTTGCCTCTGTGGAATCTTGTGAGGTTTGGGATAGAAAGTAGGTAAGTATATAGGTTGGTTAAGGTGGAAGGTGGATACCACCTTAGGGAGAAATTTAGAATGTGGTCTCAGAGTGACTTTGTCTTTGGAGAAGATTGTGTAGGGAGGATGGGCCATCAGGGCGCTTATTTCACCTACTCTCCTTGCTGATGTTATTGCAACTAAGAAGCCATCTTCATGGACATATGGAGAAGAGAGGAGGCAGCCAAAGGCTCGAATGGAGGTTTCATGAGAGCATGAAGAACGAGGTTAAGGTTGGGTAAATTTCAGGGTAGAGATTTTGCAGGCCCGTAATAAATCGTTTTATGGTGGGGTGGGTAAAGAGTGAATAACCTTCTAACAGGTCATGGAAGGTGGTAAGCGCCGCCAGGTGCACTTTGATCGAGCTGAGCGAAAGTTCATCCTGTTTTAGTTTCAGGAGGTAGTCTAGAATGTTAGGGAGGGTCACCCTATTGGGCATTAAGTGATTACGTGAGCACCAGAGGGCGAAACTTCCACTTCTGCAGGTAGGTTTTACGAGTGGAGTCTTTTCTACTGTGCAGGAGGACATATCGGACTTGCTTGGAACAGGCTAGTTCATGGGTTTGGAACATGAAGGAACCAGGCTGTGAGGTGGAACTTTTAGAGCTGGGGGTGAAGAACCCGTCCGTTGTCCTGGGAAAGGAGATCTGGCCTGTTGGGGAGAGCCCGCAGATGACAGGAGGACATGTGGAGTAGGTAAGGATACCACGGTTGTCTTGGCCAAGCCGGGGCAATAAGGATGACCCGGGCTTTGTCGTGTATGATCTTCCGAAGAACCCTGTGTAGCAGCGGGATTGGTGGGAAGGCGTACAGGAGAGAGTTGTTTCACAGGATGAGGAACGTGTCTCCTAGGGATGCAGTCCCGAGTCCCGCTCTGGAGCAAAACAGGACATTTTTGATTTTGGGTTGTGGCAAAGAGGTCTATTGATGGGGTGCCCCAGAGGGAGAAGAGCTGTTGAAGTATTGCAGGGTGCAGCGCCCATTCATATTCTGTCGAGAAGTGCCTGCTGAGTGCGTCGGCAGTAGTGTTGTGGCAGCCTGGTAGGTAGGAAGCGATGATTTGTATTTGATGTTGTATGCACCAATTCCATAGTCCGATGGCTTCCATGCAAAGGGAATGTGATCGGGCTCCCACTTGTCTGTTGATGCAGTACATACATACTATGTTGTCAGTTAAGACCTGAATAGATTTGTTCTTTATGAGGGGAAGAAAGTGAAGGCATGCTCGCCTCACTGCTCTGAGCTCTAAGAGATTTATGTGTAGGTGCGTCTCTGATGTGGACCACCAGCTTTGTGCCCTGTGTCCCCCTAGATGTGCTCCCCAACCGGTTAGGGAAGTGTCCGTGGTGAGCATGAGCGTTGAGGACCGTTGCTGGAAGGAAACCCCCATGCAGAGGTTTTTTGGTCTTGTCCACCAATGTAGGGAAGCTTTAACATTGGGAGGAGAAGTTAGCAGCGTCCCTAAGGTTGGGTTTGAAATTGGAATTGAGCCAGCCCTGAAGACATCTCATGTGTAGCCTGGCGTACTGGACCATGAAGGTGGTGGCTGCCATGTGACCAAGGAGCTGTAGACAGATTCTTGCCTGTGTCCTGGGACGAGCGTGCGTATGAGTTGTGTGATAGCGAGGAATCTGTGATATGGGAGCGAGGCCCTGCTCTGGATTGAATCAAGATGAGCTCCGATGAACTCGATCTATTGTGTAGGTGTCAGGGTGGATTTTTAGATCTTTATTTTATTCAGGCTGTGAAAGAGGGAGATGGCGAAATGGGTAGCTTGAAGTGTCTCGCCATAGGAGTTGCCCTTGATGAGGCAATCATCCAGATAGGGGAAAAGCATGATCCCATGTTTGTGGAGGTAAGTCATGACCACGGCTAGAGTTTTGGAAAAGACTCTCAGCGCTGTGGAGAGGCCAAAAGGAAGAACTCTGTATTGAAAATGGTCGTGACCAATTGTGAATCGTAGGAAGCATCTGTGAGCTGGATGAATTGATATATGAAAATAAGCATCCTATAGGTCAAGGGCTGTAAACCAGTTCCCTTGATCCAGTGCAGGAATTATTGTGCCCAGTGTGACCATCTTGAATTATTGTACCCTCATGAATTTGTTCAGTCGGCATAGGTCTAGTATAGGCCTCCCTCCCCGGATTTTTTTCTGAGCCAGGAAGTAATGGGAGTAGAATCCTTTCCCTCAATGTTGCGTCGGCACAGGTTCCACTGCGCCTAGCTGGAGAAGGTGAGCCACTTCTACGAGAAGGAGGTGCTCATGAGAGGGGTCCCTGAAGAGGGATGGGGAAGGGTAGGAGGATAAGATATGAATGGGATAGAGTAACCGGACTGAACTATTTTGAGGACCCAGCAGTCCCGTGTAATTCGCTGCCAGACATGTTGGAAACACTTGAGGCGGTGGCCAAACCCTCGACCAACGTTTCAAAATTGTTGTTTATTATGGATGGGAGGTGGTTGCTTGAGCTTGATTTTGTCTGCGCTTAGGGGGTCTAGCGCGATTCTGATTTACGTCGTATGGTTTGGGTTGAGGCCGATAATATTGTTGTGTGCACGGTCTTTGGTGGTGTTGGTATAGTTGTCTCCTGGGAAGAGATGGGTGAATGCCCAGGGTGCGCAGAGTCGCTCTAGAATCTTTCATGGTGTGAAGTAGTTTATCGTTTTTTTTTAAAAGAGCTTGTCTTTAGCAAAGGGGAGGTCCTCCACTTTGGCCTGCAGATCTTTAGGGATGCCAGATGCAGAGAGCCATGAAGATCTGCGCATAACCGCAGCAGTTGCAGTAGTACGGGCTGCTGTGTCCGCCGTGTCTAAAGAGGCTTGTAGGGCCATTCTGGAAATCAATTGGCCCTCACTCAGAAGTGATTTAAAGTCCACTCTCCTATCTATTGGAATGTAGGAGGCGAATTAAAAAAGTTTATTGTAGTTATCAAAGTCGTAGCTGGCAAGGAGTGCAGAGTAGTTTGCAATCCTGAATTGTAGAGTGGAGGACGTGTAAACCTGGCGACCCAAGACGTCAAGGCGTTTAAGGTCCTTGTCTTTGGTGTGGGCTGATATTGTGGCTGTTTCGTCCTTTGTGCAACTGCATCGATGATGAGAGAGTTCAGTTGTGGGTGAGAAAATAGGAAGTCAGCGTCCTTAGCAGGAACATAGTATTTACATTCAGCCTTTCTGCAGGTTGGTAATAAAGAAGCTGGAGTTTGCCAGAGTGTGTCAGCTGGTTCCAGGAGTGCTTCATTTATAGGGAGTGCGATCTTGGAGGGTGCAGAAGGTTGAAAGATTCTGAGGAGTTTGCATTATGTCTCCTGAACCTCTTCTAGGGGGATTTCCTGACTCTTGAAAAGCTCTTGAAATTGTTTACAGTTGTCCACGTTCTATGGAGGCGGGGGGAGAGGGCTCCGTCTGGAGCAGATGGAGAATTAGGGTTCAGTGAGTCAGGATATGGTTCGTAGCTCATGTTCTCAGGAGGGGGTTCAGGTACTCTAGAAGTGGAGGGAGCTGGAGATCGAGGCACAGAGGTCTGAGGATGAGTGGTAAGAGGATGTGGCCAATGGTACCACTGAGGCCAAGGCATAGGGTTGGAGAACCCAGGTGCTGCCCACGGGGGGGTGAAGTAGGGAAACTGAGGCTGGTGGCTGTGGACTGTAGCCTGAGGTGGAAGAGGTTCCAGTGGAGGAGGAGGTGATGATGATTTACCTCTTGCCGTAGCAGATGTTCATGAGAGGAGTCCCTGAAGAGGGACAGGGAGGGAGGGTGGCTGTGGGGGGGTTGGACAGGAAAGGAATGCTATAGCCCATACGGATGACTTCTAGGGCTCATTTCTTCATGGTGATGGCAGCCCATTTCAGGTAGAATGGGAGAAAACGGTCTCCAAATAGATGGCTGGCTGGTGTAAGAATTGGAATGTGGGAGAGGTCTTCCAGACCCTCGACCAAGCCTTCAAATTTGTTGTTTAGAGGAAGGAACTTGAGATGCCGCACCTGGTGGAGGTTGGCATCATTGTGTACTTTGTCTTTGTTGTTTTTCGTAAGGCCTCTGGTATTGTGTATATGTTGAATATCTATTTCTCTGGTATGGTTGATACCTATATTGTCTTCTTTTTGTAGCAGGTGTATGAATGCTGAGGGATTGAAGTGTTGCCTGAGAGTCCTTCATAGTGTGCAGTACCTCATTGGTTTTGGCTGTAAACAATTTTTCTCCGTCGAAGGGGAGGTCTTCGACTGTATTTTGTATTTTCTGTGGAATACTGAGGAGTTCAACCACGAGGCCAGTCACATGACCACAGCTGTAGCAGAGGCTGTGTCAACAATGTCTAATGAGGCCTGTAGGACCGTGCATGCAATCATTTGCCCATCGGATCAGCGATCTAAATTGTTCTTTTTTTCCCTCTGGAACTTCATTAATAAAGTCCATAAACTTTCCATAGTTTCTGTGGTTGTACTTGGCAAATAGTACTGCATAACTTGCCACTCTGAATTGAAGCGTGAAGCCTCTTACTATCCTTATCAAAGGGCGTGGCCCGAAAGTGTTGTTGTTTGCCTCTCTGGTTGGCCACTTCCACTACCAGCGAGTTGGGTGCTGAGTCTGTGAATAAAAATTCTGATCCCTTCGAGGGAACATAATACTTTTTGTCCGCTCTTTTGCAGGTTAGAGGTATGGTAGCTGGAGTTTGCCATACCATTTTGGCAGGTTCCATGATAGCATTGCCAATCAATGGGGCTATCTTTGATGAACATGTCTGTTAATTCATGTTCAGTTTCTGGCACTTCCGCCAGAGCAATTTTGAGCTCATTGGCCACTCTTGAATAAATCTTGGAAGTGAGTAAAGTTATCTGCGGTTGTTGGGAGTGGAGGCATAATTGCCTCGCCCAGTGAGGAGAATGAATTATTGTTGGTTGTTGAGGTGTCAGAAGTAGTGTCCTCTTCTTGCTCTGCCATGGGTTCATCCCTTGTCTTGGTACCTACGGTCTCCGAGGGTGGAGGTGGGGAATCTGGTATCTTCCCTACATGGGTTGGGGTGCCTGCTGTAGTGCCTTCTGTAAGACATCCAGGGATCCCAGTATGTCCAGTGACCAGGGAAGGGCATGGGTGGTCCCATCCATGAGTGACCATACCATGGTGGCATGTCGTGCGCATATGTGGACCGTGATTGTAGTGGTCCAGCTGCATAGGTGTTTTGATCAGGGAGGAATGGTGAGGGGAGAATACCCCTTCAACCTCCTCATATTCGTTGCTCGAGAGCTGTGGTGCTATCAGAGATAATTGTTGTGGTTAGATGTTGGTGCCCAAAAGAGGGAACTGCGGGGTTGAGGAGACCAACAGATCCTTCTGATGCAGAAAGTGGTGCGGCGCTGAGAGCCTCGGTGGCATAGCGTGAGGTGCTGATTGCATTGGCAGTAAGGCGTGCTGAGCTGCTGTAATCTATGTGTCAGCACTCTTGTGCTAGCAGCATTGGGCTGTGGCACCGTAATCAGAGCAGTTGTCGGTGCTGTCTCCTTTAGCACTGTAGACGGTGCCATGGTGGAGACGGGCAGTTTAGAACCCTTAGACTCTGCACCGGAGTGCTGGATTATGGCAGCAGCTGCCACGTGGGTGGTGCCAGAGGTGCCTGGAGCATCGTAAGTGCTGAGCCACGGTGCAGCCGGCACCAAGGAGAGCGATTTGGTTGGTGACCGTTTTCTGCTCGTCTCTTCTCTATGAGGAGAAGAGGATGCTCTTTCTTTTTGCAGATTTTTTGGTCTTTGGGGACTTTGGTGGTGAAGAGACCAGTGACCTATGCTGGGAAGAGGTTTCCTGCCACAGGTCAGAGGCTGGTCTTAATGACTTTTCCATCAAAATGAGTTTCAGCCTCAGGTCTCTATCTCTGCGTGCCCTAGCTTTCAGTTTGTTACAATGGGCACATTTCTGAGGAATTTCTGTCTGTTGCCTAGGCAGGCATCAGACACATTGAGTGTGTCCATCTGACACAGGCATCGCCTCTCAGCACAAATCCTGGTGAACCAGGCCTTTATCTAACTTAATACTAACTGTATTAAAGGAGGAAGAAATAAAAAAAGGTTTTGAAGGAACATAAATCTAAATTTAAATTATCCTAACTCACTAACTTATCTTAACAGTAGAAACTAAGACTTTTAACGGGGCTGCTGAGCTCCATCTCAGTCCAGGGATAGTTGAGAAGGAAGTGAAGGGTCCGGGTTCCATGTGCGCTAGATGAAGCGCCAACGGTGCACGAGGCAGGCACTGCGCATGTGTGACTTGTACAGACACTGCTGCTAAAACTCTACGGGCAGAGGCGCTGGGATGCACCATCACCTGGAGCGGTGCACCCACAGGGACATCTCTTGAAGAAGAATATGAGGTTTTGCTGTTGCTAGAAAAACTGTTTCAGCCCATTAGGGGGTATGATTAGTTAAATTTTTGCATTGTCATGCTTTAAGTAAAATAATTGATTAAGGTATAGATAAGCAGGACTCTCACTTTATATAATGAGGGTCAGAAGAGAAGCCTGTTGGAACCAAACTCTGGGACACAGATCAAAACCAAACCTGCCAGAATTCTTATATCCTGCACGACCATACCACGCAGCAGCTGAAACCCTAGGTGAAATCTAATCCTGACTGGCCATCAGGAAAAGTCTGCCTACTTTATTGGGAGTGGTGAGCATTAGAAGCTTGGCACATGTATTTTGTTGATTAATGCTAATAAATGTACATTAAGGATATTTATTCTATAAAGGCTCTTTCACTGGGAAAAGATCCTGTTAACCCATAGAGGGCCATTGCACGGAGTGGGGGAGGATAAGGCTCTAAATTTGTGCAGGCAATAAATGCCACTAACAATTGTGAACTGGTTTGTGCTGTGTCTCACAGCAAACTGACGACTATGAAATCGTCATGTTCCCTGTGGTCCTTTTTGCAGCTCTGGAAGTACTGGAGAATTGTGCATCCTATACTTGCAACGCTCATAACAATCATGCAGATTCTATGCTTCTGTGAGAGATAGCAGACAGCAACAAGTCCAGCACAGGATCATGGGAAATTAAAAATAAGCTCAAAATTATGGGATAGAGTTGATATGACGATATGGGATGGAGAACATTGCATTATAGGAAGTTGACCCCTTGCTCCCAGTCACACCTGTGAGACTCGTTTCTGCCCCACCATGCCTTGCCAAAACTACCCAAAATATAGTGTGCTGATGGTGGAAGGTTGCTCACTGGGGTATCTACCCATGTGCACTGACGCAAGCACTCCTAGTGATTATGTGCAGAGGGGAGAAAAGGACCACGTATGTACGTGCACAAACCATGTACTAAATGAAGCGGCTGTATGCGGACACAACTTGCACTGGCAACATTTTGTAGTACAGAAATGGTCACAGTGTTATCCAGCTTCACTACATGTTGTCCAAAGGAGTGGGGAGGGGAAAGACAACTCCTTCCATACAACTCTCTTTTTTCAGGCCCTACTAGCCTTGATTTTCTCTCTCTCTCCTGCTGCTCCCCCCTTGCACTTCCTCCCTATGCTCTTTTATCTAATCTCCTTGTTACTGGGTTAATTAGCTCATTAGCTTCACTGCCCCAGTCTGATCTGGTAATGAGGAGCTTCTCTCTTAATCAGGCCCTGCCCAGGGCCTAATGGGTTAAACAATGACGAGAGCGCTGGTTCAATTGCTGATTCCCAGCACTCTGTCACAAACTCCAAGAAAAGACTCTGAACAGGGAACCCTCAGGGCTGAGCTGAAATCAATGAACCACCCTGATTATGAAAAGAGACAAAAGCCTGGGACTATGTAAGGGTACGTCTACACTACGAGAGTAGTTCGATTTTACTTAAATCGAATTTGTGGAACCGATATTACAAAGTCGAATGTGTGTATCCACACTAAGGACAGTAATTCGACTTTGTGAGTCCACACTAACGGGGTAAGCATCAACATTGGAAGCAGTGCACTGTGGGCAGCTATCCCACAGTTCCCGCAGTCCCCGCTGCCCATTGGAATTCTGGGTTGAGCCGCCAATGCCTTCTGGGTAAAAAAATGTGTCGAGGGTGCTTTTGGGTAACTGTCGTCATCCATCCATCACTCCCTCCCTCCCTCCCTGAAAGCGCCGGCGGGAAATCAGTTCGCGCACTTTTCTAGTCAGTGACAGCACGGACGCCACAGCACTGCGAGCATGGAGCCCGCTGCGACCATCGCTGCAGTTATGGCCGTTGTCAACACCTTGCACCTTATCATCCACCTTTTCGAGAGGCAGATGCTGAGAAATTGGGCGAGGCTACGACAGCGCGGTGAGGATATTAAGTCTGAGAGGGGCATAGACCTCTCACAAAGCATGGGACCCCGCACCGTGAACATCATGGTGGCAATGGGTCATGTTGATGCTGTGGAACGGTGATTCTGGGCCCGAGAAACAAGCACAGACTAGTGGGACCGCATAGTGCTGCAGGTCTGCGATGAATCACAGTGGCTGTGAAACTTTCGGATGCGGAAGGGAACTTTCCTGGAACTTTGTGAGTTGCTGTCCCCTGCCCTGAAGCGCAATGACACCCGGATGCGAGCAGCCCTGACTGTCCAGAAGCGAGTGGCCATAGCCCTCTGGAAGCTTGCAATGCCAGATAGCTACTGGTCAGTCGCGAACCACTTTGGCGTGGGCAAATCTACCGTGGGGGTTGTTGTGATGCATGTAGCCAACGCAATTGTTGAGCTATTGCTGTCAAAGGTAGTGACCCTTGGAAATGTGCAGGTCATCATAGATGGCTTCGCTGCGATGGGATTCCCAAACTGCGGTGGGGCTATAGATGGAACTCACATCCCTATCCTGGGACCGGACCACCAGGCCAGCCAGTACATTAACCGAAAGGGCTACTTTTCAATGGGGCTGCAAGCACTGGTGGACCATAGGGGACGTTTTACAAACATCAACGTTGGATGGCCGGGCAAGGTTCATGACGCTCATGTTTTCAGGAACTCTGGTCTGTTTAGACGGCTGCAGGAAGGTATTTACTTCCTAGACCACAAAATAACTGTTGGGGATGTGGAGATGCCTATAGTGATCCTCGGGGACCCAGCCTACCCGCTAATGCCCTGGCTCATGAAGCCCTATACAGGCGCACTGGACACTGAAAAAGAACTCTTCAACTACTGGCTGAGCAAGTGCAGAATGGTCGTGGAGTGTGCTTTTGGACGTCTCAAGGGGAGATGGAGAAGCTTACTGACTCGCTCTGATCTCAGCGAAACCAATATCCCCGTTGTTTTTGCAGCTTGCTGTGTGCTCCACAATCTCTGTGAGAGCAAGGGGGAGACCTTTATGGCGGGGTGGGAGGTTGAGGCAAATCGCCTGGCTGCTGATTACGCCCAGCCAGACAGCCGTGCGATTAGAAGAGCCCAGCGGGACGCGCTGTGCATCTGGGAGGCTTTGAAAGCTAGGTTCCTCAGTAAGCAGGGTAACCTGTGACTATTAAGTTTGTTTCAAGAGAAGCTGAACCTGCCCCCGTTTCTTTACCCAGTTAATGTTGACTCCAGTTACATACCCCGTTCCCCCCTTCCAACACACGTTTAAAAATAAAATAAATGGAACTTTGTTAATGAATACCGTTTTCTTTATTACTTTTCGGGACTCTGTGTGTGGGGGCTATGTGACTTTGTGATGGGGGAGGATGGTTACAGATCCCCTGCTGCGTGGCTCTGTCATCCAGGCTAAGGACCGCTGCATAAGATCTCTAACTGCCCTCCCCTGCCACAAACTCACATAGCCCTCCTCCCCCACCACAGAACATGAAAACCACCTCCCAGACTGACCAGGGTGCCTAGTGACTGCAATGTGTGTGTGACCTTCTGCTGAACCTGCCCCCGTGTCTGTACCCTGGTAAAGGTGACTGTCCTCTCCAATTACCAACCCCCTTCCGCCCCTTCAAACACACTCTCCTCTAAAAGAACATGACTGAAACAGTAATGAACAGAAACGTATTCTTTATTAGCAACTACACAGTTAGGGGATGACACTGGGACAGGGGCTTGGGTGAGGTGCTTTTGGAGTGAAGGAAAGGACTTATCAAAACTTTGGGAATGAGAGCCGTCTGGTACTTGAGCAGTCTGCAGGGGTGGAGTGACAGTTTTCACGGCCCCTGCCGCCCCTCCTTCTTGGGACTTTGGGTGAGGGGGGTATGGGACTTTGTGGTGGGGGAGGGCGGTTAGAGATAGACTGCAGCGGGGCTCTGTCCTCCTGCCTCCTGTCCTGCAGAACATCCACAAGGCGCCGGAGCGTGTCCCTTTGCTCCCTCATTAGTCCAAGCAGCGTTTGAGTCGCCTGCTGGTCTTCCTGCCGCCACCTCTCCTCCCGTTCGCCGTGTGCTCGCTGCTATTGTGACATGTTCTCCCTCCACTGGGTCTGCTGGGCCGCCTCGGGTCGGGAGCAGCCCATAAGTTCTGAGAACATGTCGTCCTGTGTCCTTTTCTTTCTCCACCTAATCTGCGCCAGCCTCTGGGAGGGGGATGCCGGGGTAGGTCGGGAGACAGTCGCAGCTGTGGGATGGGAAAAAGGGAGTGAATTCCTCACAAAGATAAATTTTTGTGAACAATGAACATAGTCTTTCTCTGTGAACAAGACCATGTACAGCACCTATCACATGCGCACTCAGGACAAGGTCGAATTTTCGGCCTTCGCATTCAGTGCCTGGGGTCTTGCAATGAAGATCAGACAAGTGGGGCAGGACAGCAGAATTCGGGTAGCAGGGTGACATGGTAAGCCATAAAAGTGCCCACCTTTCACGTTCAAAGCAATGCTCCTAGCGTTGGCCAGTTCCTGCTGCCAGCAATCCAGCAAGCAAGAACTCTGCCCCTGTCGCACCCCGTCGTGGCTGTCCCCGGGAAAGATCCCTGTATGCTGCCCCTCTCCCGTCTCCACTGCGTGGCTGTAAACTGCCGGTTACAGTTATGCAAAGGAGCAGGCAAGCAGTCCCAATACTAACATTCCACTAATTCAAAGCAGGTTACCATGAGCGACATCACTCTGCTGAGGATTTCTGAAACAGAGAAAGACCGCATGCTGCGTGAAAGTCAGCAAAGACCAGGGCCGTATGCTGCCATGCTCTTCAAGGCAATGATCCCAGAGTACTTGATGATAGCCTGGCGCGGAAAAGTTTCCTACCACGGAGGACACAAGAAGGCTGCTCTCCCCAGGAACCTCATGCAAAGGCTTTCCAATTACCTCCAGGACAGCTTCGTGGAGATGTCCCATGAGGATTTCAGCTCTATCCCTGGACATATAGACCATATTTTCCAGTAGCTGCACTGGCAAGGACTAAAAATTAGAGTGCCTAGGGCAAACTAATCATGAAAACCCCATTGTTAATATTCCTGTTCTGTTCAAAATAAATGTTTACATGTTTAACACACTTACCGACTGATCCTTCCCCTGATTCAGGGTCCGGGTTAACGCGTGGGGAGGGTTGGTAGGGGATCTCTGTGAGGGTGATGAAGAGATCCTGGCTGTCAGGGAAATCAGCATTGTAAGTGCTGTCGACTGCCTCATCCTCCTGATCTCCTTCCTCATCTTCCCCGTCCGCTAACATGTCCGAGGAACCGGCCGTGGACAATATCCCATCCTCAGAGTCCACGGTCAGTGGTGGGGTAGTGGTGGCGGCCGCACCTAGAATGGAATGCAGTGCCTCGTAGAAACGGCATGTCTGGGGCTGGGATCCGGAGCGTCCGTTTGACTCTTTGGTCTTCTGGTACCGTTGTCTCAGCTCCTTGATTTTCACGTGGCACTGCGTTACATCCTGGCTGTATCCTCTCTCTGTCATGGCTTTTGAGATCTTCTCGTAGATCTTCGCATTCTGTTTCTTGGAGCGCAGATCCGAAAGCACGGACTCATCGCCCCACACAGCGATCAGATCCAAGACTTCCCGATCAGTCCATGCTGGGGCCCTCTTTCTATTCTGAGATTGCATGGTCACCTCTGCTGGAGAGCTCTGCATCGTTGCCAGTGCTGCTGAGCTTGCCACGATGTCCAAACAGGAAATGAGATTCAAACTGGCCAGACAGGAAAAGGAATTCAAATTTTCCCAGGGCTTTTCCTGTGTGGCTGGTCAGAGCATCCGAGCTCGGACTGCTATCCAGAGCGTCAACAGAGTGGTGCACTGTGGGATAGCTCCCGGAGCTATTAGCGTTGAATTCCATCCACACCTACCCTAATTCGACATGGGCCATGTCGAATTTAGGGCTACTCCCCTCGTCGGGGAGGAATACAGAAATCGAATTTAAGAGACCTCTATGTCGAACTAAATCGCTTCGTTGTGTGGACGGGTGCAGGGTTAATTCGATTTAACGCTGCTAAATTCGACATAACCTCCTAGTGAAGACCAGGCCTAAGAGAAGAACAGCCACAAGGTGTTATCCATTACAGAGGCCGCATTGCCAATGTGAGTGTCTCATGAAAAGCGGATCCCAGCTCTCTGGACTGGACAAGTGCAGTAAGGCCTGACCAGTAGGGGAGGAATACATTATTGGAACGGAACTGGGTAATAAGTGTAGGCTCTAGATTAAGTTTTATATTTTTCTTTTATCTGGAACCTTGCGTTTCCAATCCCCTTATTTGCCTTTAGTTTGGATCTTTGCCTTAAGCCGAATTAAATACACTTCTACTTGGTTTATTATAGCCAAGACCAAGTGCCTGACACTAAAAAGTGTGTTAAGCGGAGGGGAGGCTGGCAACCCTGGGGTGCACTGCTTCCCATCGAGGCAGCGGATCGCTGTAGAGAGTGGGTGCCCAGAAGACAAGGGAGTGGGCACTTCAGTGTAACAAGGTGGGTGCATTAACTGTTGGCTTGCAGAGGGAACACATGGGGCTCATAGAGCAGAGCGGTGTGCTTGTGCTGCCAGCAGCCGGCAGGTTTGGGAGAACTTCCCCCGATGGGCACAGCCAAGGCTCTCTCACGCTGCATGCAGCTGGTAGTGATTCACCCCAGACACCTCGGGAACCCCGACAGCGTCACAGTGAGATCCTGGAGAACCCGCTCCTAGCTAGCCCCTGGCTACTTCCTATGTCTGCACAGGGACATGAGTTACAGGTAGGGCAAATGGCTTCACCTTTGGCCCCTTGTGCCAGGCTGTGCATCCTTTCAGCATTCAGTGGGGTTTTTACCACATGTGGTTTGACAAGGGGTCTCTCATTCCCAGCATCTCTCCACCCAAGTAATGTCCCCCCAGTAACGAGTCTGTGCACACCGGACATGTGCATAGCGCCTGGGATGGGAGCTCATCCTCCAGCTCACCCTTTAGCCCAGAGGAGATGGCTGTGAGATTGCTTTCCTCTGGAAGTTCAGTCACATAGCTCACTAGATGAGGCTGAGCTACAGGCAGCCTTCTTGGCTGGACAAAGGATGGCTGAGCCCCTCGGGCCTGGACACACTCCATCTTCTCCAGCCTTGAGCAGCGCACCCCTGTATGCTTGATTTTCCTGCAGATGCCACATGTCAGGTTTTCGGGATCCCTTGGAGCTGGTCTACCCCCATTTCCTGTCACTCCTGGTTTCGATTTACTTGAATCCCACTTCTGGGGTGCCCCTGTGTGACCCCCCCTTTTGGCTCCCCAACTTGGTCCAGTCACCCTTTGTTTTTTTCACTATGGGTCCTACTGTCCACAAACTCATCTGCCAACTGGAATGTGCTACACGGATCCTCAGGCTTCTTGTCCACTAACCACATTCAAAACTCATGGAGACACATCTCACAGAGTTGCTCTAACCTCATCAGGTCATATAAACTTTCCAGCATAGTGGCACCTGCACCTTTACCCCCTTTGCAGAGATATTTTGCCACCGGGGCAGTAGTCTCCATATACAGTAAACTCTTATATAACGTTGACTTTTTATATAGCGCATGCTCATGGGAGGGAGTTAGGGCATGGGAGGGTGCTCGGGGTGCCGGATATGGAGGGGGCGCTCGCCTTGGGTGGCTCCCCACAAGTGGCTCCCCATGCCTGTTGTTCCTGGTGGAGGTGGAGGCGCGGCCAGGGGGCTCTGCACACTGCCTCTGCCTGCAGGCGCTGCCCCTGCAGTCAGCACTCAGGGAGGGATGGGGCGAGCGCACGGAGCCACCTAGCTGGGTCTCTGCCAGGAACAGCAGGCACAGGGAGCCACCTGAGGTGAGCACCCCCCGGATCCGGCACCCCGAGCCTCCTCCTGCACCCCAACTCCCTGCCCTGAGCACCCTCCAACATGTACAACTTTGTCATGTCTGGGAACCTAAACCCATTTTTCCCCATTTATTCTTCAGTTTATATAACGTGTTTTTATATAACACCCGGTTTTCTAGGAACGTAACTACCATGTTATATAAGGATTTACTGTGAATTACACCCTGGGTCTTTGCATATCTCCAAACCCTTTTTATAAGCCACAGGTATCAATTCAATCTTAAGCAGTAGAGCCCCTTTGAACTGTTCATAGTCTCAAGTATCAAATCCATCCATTTGGGTATATACCTCTATCACTTTGGCATTGAGTAAGAGGTAAGACAGTGGAGTCAGTCCACAGGATCAACCTGGTTCCAGTCACAAGCCTTCTCAAAGGCAGTGAGATAGGCATCTAGATCCCCCTCTCCTTAAACTGGGCCAGACATTTGGCATCTAGGCTCCTATGGACCTAGTTTCCTGTGATCTCACCCCACTTTCCCCTATATGGGACTTTTTGCTTCTCCATACCCACTTCACGCTATTGCTGCTCTTCCTGGTTTTTCCTCTGCTTCTCCTCATGTTTCCCCTTTTTCCTCTCGATAGAATCTCTCCCTTTTACAGTCTGCTAATCTTTGTTCCTCCATCTGAAGCTCCTTTGCTTTCCGCTCCAACTCCCACTGCTTCAACTATAGCAAAGGGGGAACGGATCGTCAGGATGTCCCCCTGCTGCTGCTGCAGGTGTCTCTGTGGCCCTGGGACTCTCTCGAAATCCCACCTGGGTTTAGACCTTGATTCGATCATCCTTATCCAGCCATGCAATCGGCTGAGCCTTGTGTAACTTCTCGATACTTAACGCTCTCCCACCGCACAGCTCTGTGATGCTCTTCTTAAGGAGGTGGATATACTCCATTTTCTTCCTCTTTCCTTTGACTAGACGTGTTTTTGTTACTACAAGTCACTTATTGCAAAATCCTCCTGTTGCATTCAGAATCCCACCAGCTGCCACCAACTGTCATGGATCCTCCAGGTCTGTCCTATACCTCAGCTTTTAAACAGTCTCTTAGAGGAACCCCTTCAGTGTGCCAAATCCCCAAGGGCCCAACTCTTCCCTCAGGGTAGGCCATGGAGCTTCAATGCCTCTGAGACTAAGGGTATGTCTACACTACGAAATTAGGTCGAATTTATAGAAGCTGGTTTTATAGAAATCGGTTGTATACAGCCAATTGTGTGTGTCCCCACATAAAATGCTCTAAGTGCATTAAGTCGGCGGATCGCGTCCACAGTACCGAGGCTAACGTTGACTTCCGGAGCATTGAACTGTGGGTAGCTATCCCACAGTTCCCGCCGCCCATTGAAATTCTGGGTTGAGATCCCAATGCCTGAATAATGCAAAACTGTGTCGCGGGGGGTTCTGGGAACATGTCGTCAGGCACCTCCCGCTCCATCAGAGCAATGGCAGACAATCGATTCGCGCCTTTTTAGCTGGGTTACCTGTGCAGACAACATACCACGCCAAGCATGGAGCCTGCTCAGCTCAGCATCACCATATGTCCTCTGGGTGCCGGCAGACGTGGTACTGCATTGCTACACAGCAGCAGCTAATTGCCTTTTGGCAGTAGATGGTGCAGTATGACTGGTAGACTTCATTGGCGATCTGGGTGCTGGCAGACGTGGGGCTGCATTGCACACAACAGCAGCCCCTTGCCTTTTGGTAGAAGATGGTATATTAAGACTGATATCGTACTGCAGTGGCTGTCAATCATGGGCACCTGGGCAGACATGCTCAGTCCTATCCAACAGTCTCGATGATGATGGCTATCAGTCGTATTATGCTATTTTCTGCCAAGCACCCAGAAAATGATGAGGGCTATCAGTCATGCTGCACCATCGTCAGCCAGCTTAAGATGTAAAAAATAGATTTGTGCTGTATTCATTTGCTTCTCCCTCCCTCCGTGAAATCAACAGCCTGCTAAACCCAGGGTTTTGAGTTCAATCTTTGGGGGGGGGGGACATTCTGTGTGACAGTTGTTTGTGTTTTTCCCTGATGCACAGCCACCTTTAAGATTTTAATTCCCTGTACCTGTACGCCATGTCATCACTCGCCCCTCCCTTCCTCCCTCCGTCCGTCAGATACTAGTTTCGTGCCTTTTTTCAGACCAGACGCCATAGCACTGGGATCATGGAGCCCGCTCAGATCACCGCGGCAATTATGAGCACTATGAACACCACACGCATTGTCCTGGAGTATATGCAGAGCCAGGACATGCCAAAGCAAAACAAGGACCAGCCGAGGAGGCGATTGCAGTGCGGCGATGAGAGTGATGAGGAAATTGACATGGACATAGACCTCTCACAAGGCACAGGGCCCAGCAATGTGCAAATCATGGTGTTACTGGGGCAGGTTCATGCCGTGGAACGCCGATTCTGGGCACGGGAAACAAGCACAGACTGGTGGGACCGCATCCTGCTGCAGGTGTGGGACGATTCCCAGTGGCTGCGAAACTTTCGCATGCGTAAGGGCACTTTCATGGAACTTTGTGACTTGCTTTTCCCTGTCCTGAAGCGCCAGAATACCAGGATGAGAGCAGCCCTCACAGTTGAGAAGCGAGTGACGATAGCCCCGTGGAAGCTTGCAACGCCAGACAGCTACCGGTCAGTCGGGAATCAATTTGGAGTGGGCAAATCTACTGTGGGGGCTGCTGTGATCCAAGTTGCCAGGGCAATGAAAGACCTGGTGATATCAAGGGTAGTGACTCTGGGAAACGTGCAGGCCATAGTGGATGGCTTTGCTGCAATGGGATTGCCAAACTGTGGTGGGACGATAGACGGAACCCATATCCCTATCTTGGCACTGGAGCACCAAGCCACCGAGTACATAAACCTCAAGGGGTACTTTTCAATGCTGCTGCAAGCCCTGGTGGATCACAAGGGTGTTTCACCAACATCAACGTGGGATGGCTGGGAAAGGTACATGATGCTCGTGTCTTCAGGCACTCTGGTCTGTTTAGAAAGATGGAGGAAGGGACTTTCTTCCCGGACCAGAAAATAACCGTTGGGGATGTTGAAATGCCTATAGTTATCCTTGGGGACCCAGCCTACCCCTTAATGCCATGGCTCATGAAGCCGTACACAGGCAGCCTGTACAGTAGTCAGGACCTGTTCAACTACAGGCTGAGCAAGTGCCGAATGGTGGTGGAATGTGCATTTGGACATTTAAAAGTGCGCTGGCGCAGCTTACTGACTCGCTCAGACCTCAGCGAAAAGAATATCCCCATTGTTATTGCTGCTTGCTGTGCGCTCCACAATATCTGTGAGAGTAAGGGGGAGACATTTCTGGTGGGGTGAGAGGTTGAGGCACATTGCCTGGCCGCTGATTACGTGCAGCCACACACCAGGGCGGTTAGAAGAGCACAGCAGGGTGCTGTGCGCATGAGAGAAGCTTTGAAAATGAGTTTTGTGACTGGCCAGGCTACGGTGTGAAACTTCTGTTTGTTTCTCCTTGATGAACCCTCCGCCCCACCCCCCCACCCGGTTCACTCTACTTCCCTGTAAACCAACCACCCCACCCTCCCCTCCCCATTCAAGCACCGCTTGCAGAGGCAATAAAGTCATTGTTACTTCACATTCATGCATTCTTTATTAATTCATCACACAACTAGGGGGATAATTGCCAAGGTAGCCCAGGATGGGTGGGGGAGGAGGGAAGGAAAAGGACATACTGCAGTTTAAAACTTTAACTCTTATTGAAGGCCAGCCTTCTGATGCTCGGGCAATCATCTGTGGTGGAGTGACTGGAGGTCCCCCCACCGTGTTCTTGGGCGTCTGGGTGAGAAGGCTATGGAACTTGGGGAGGAGGGCTGTTGGTTACACAGGGGCTGTAGCGGCGGTCTCTGCTCCTGCTGCCTTTCCTGCAGCTCAACCATACGCTGGAGCATATCAGTTTGATGCTCCAGCAGCCGGAGCATCGACTCTTGCCTTCTGTCTGCAAGCTGACGCCACCTATCATCTTCAGCCCGCCACTTGCTCTGTTCATCCCGTGATTCAGCCCGCCACCTCTCCTCTCGTTCATACTGTGCTTTTCTGTAGTCTGACATTGACTGCCTCCACGCATTCTGCTGTGCTCTTTCAGCGTGGGAGGACATCTGGAGCTCTGTGAACATGTCATCCCGAGTCCGCCGTTTTCTCCTTCTAATCTTCACTAGCCTCTGTGAAGGAGAAACATTTGCAGCTGGTGGAGGAGAAGGGAGAGGTGGTTAAAAAAGACACATTTTAGAGAACAATGGGTACACTCTTTCACGTTAAATTTTGCTGTTCACATTACACAGCACATGTGCTTTCGTAACGAGGTCGCATTTTTCCTCTTATAGTGAGGGCCTGCCGGTTTCGTGTGAGAGATCACTCACGCAGTGCCAGGCAGCAGATTTCGGCTTGCAGGCAGCCATGGTAAGCCACAGTCTTTTGGCTTTTTTAACCTTCTTAACATGTGGGAATGGTTTCAAACAGTAGCGCCCTCATTTCCCATACCAAGCACCCATTGGGTTGGCCATTTAAAATGGGTTTGCAATGTAAAAGGAGGGGCTGCGGTTCCCGGGTTAACATGCAGCACAAACCCAACTAACCCCTCTTGCCCCCCCCCCTCAATTCTCTGGGATGATCACTTCACCCCTCCCCCCCCACCGCGTGGCTAACAGCGGGAAACATTTCTGTTCAGCCGAGCAGGAACGGACACCTCTGAGTGTCCCCTTAATAAAATCGCCCCATTTCAACCAGGTGACCGTGAATGATATCACTCTCCTGAGGATAACAAAGAGCAATAAGGAATGGATGTTGTCTGCATGCCAGCAAACACCGGGACCATATGCTGCCTGCTTTGTTATGCAATGATTCCAGACTACGTGCTACTGGCCTGGCGTGGTAAAGTGTCCTACCATGGCGGACGGGACACGGCAGCCCTCCCCAGAAACCTTTTGCAAAGGCTTTGGGAGTACATGAAGGAGAGCTTTCTGGAGATGTCCCTGGAGGATTTCCGCTCCATCCCCATACACTTTAACAGACTTTTCCAGTACCTGTACTGGCCGCGATTGCCAGGGCAAATTAATCATTAATCATTAAACTCGCTTGCTTTTAAACCACGTGTAATATTTACAAAGATACACTCACCAGAGGTCCCCTGTGTGCCCTCAGGGTCTGGGAGCACACCTTGGGTGAGTTCGGGGGTTACTGGCTCCATGTCCAGGGTGATAAACATATCCTGGCTGTTGGGGAAACCAGTTTCTCCGCTTCATTGCTGCTGTGAGCTATCTACATTATCTTCATCCTCCTCTTTCTTGTACCCCGAACCTTCTTCCCTGTGTGTTTCTCCAGTGATGGAGTCATAGCACACGGTTGGGGTAGTGGTGGCTGCATGGCCCCTAGCATGGCATGCAGCTCCGCGTAGAAGCGGCATGTTTGCGGCTCTGCCCCGGACCTTCCGTTTGCCTCTCTGGCTTTGTGGTAGGCTTGCCTTAGCTCCTTAATTTTCACGTGGCACTGCTGTGCGTCCCTGTTATGGCCTCTGTCCTTCACGGCCTTGGAGACCTTTTCTAATATTTTGCCATTTCGTTTACTGCTACGGAGTTCAGCTAGCACTGATTCATCTCCCCAGATGGCGAGCAGATCCCGTACCTCCCGTTTGGTCCATGCTGGAGCTCTTTTGCGATCCTGGGACTCCATCACGGTTACCTGTGCTGATGAGCTCTGCGTGGTCACCTGTGCTCTCCACGCTGGGCAAACAGGAAATGAAATTCAAATGTTTGCGTGGCTTTTCCTGTCTACCTGGTCAGTGCATCTGAGTTGAGAGTGCTGTCCAGAGCGGTCACAATGAAGCACTGTGGGATAGCTCCCAGAGGCCAATAACATCGAATTCCGTCCACACTACCCCAATTCCGACCCACTAAGGCCGATTTTATCGCTAATCCCCTCGTTGGAGGTGGAGTAAAGAAACCGGTTTAAAGGGCCCCTTAAGTCAAAAGAAAGGGCTTCGTCGTGTGAACGTGTCCAGGCTTAATTCGATTTAACACTGCTAAAGTCGACCTAAACTCGTGGTGTAGACCAGGCCTGAGCCTCTGGGCTCCAGCTCTCCTGCCTCACACAAGCAACAGAGGGTCCTGTGGCACCTTTAAGACTAACAGAAGTATTGGGAGCATAAGCTTTCGTGGGTAAGAACCTCACTTCTTCAGATGAAAGTGAGCTGTGCCCAGCAAGTCCAGCTGAGATAGACTCCTGGTCAGTGACTGCTACACTCTTCAGGGATTAATGCACCCAGAAAGTATCTGCAGTGACACTTGGCAGCTTTTTCAAAAAGAGTAGGGTTTATTAGTCAACTGGAATGTAGCATCGGCAAGTCCTTAGGCTAGCACAGAGAAGTAAAGTGTGACAGACCCAGACCAGTGGGGTACAGGAGCCTGGTAGAGGGCAAATATACTGGTCACTGGATGAGTAGTTTTCTGTTCCCTGAGTGACCAGAGCAGGGGCTGCACTAGAGTAATCAGGAACCTACTAGAACCAGTTAAGGCAGACAGGCTAATTAGGACACCTGGAGCCAATTAAGAAGAAGCTTCTAGAATCAATTAAGGCAGGCTAATCAGGGCACCTGGGCTCTCTTCAGTTTGTGGTGCGAGTGTGAGGAGCTGGGAGCAAGAGGCGCAAGGACCTGAGAGTGAGAGGGTGTGCTGCTGAAGGACTGAGGAGCACAAGTGTTATCAGACACCAGAAGGAAGGTCCTGTGGTGAGAATAAGGAAGGTGTTTGGAGGAGGCCATGGGGAAGTAGCCCAGGGAGTTGTAGCTGTCATGCAGCTGTTACAGGAGGCACTATAGACAGCTGCAGTCCACAGGGCCCTGGGCTGGAACCCGGAGTAGAGGGCGGGCCCGGGTTCCCCCCAAACCTCCCAATTGACCTGGACTGTGGGTTCTCCCAGAGGGGAAGGTCTCTGGGCTGTTCCCCAACCCACATGGTGAATCTCTGAGGCAAGAAAATCCACCAATAAGCGCAGGACCCACCAAGATAGAGGAGGAACTTTGTCACACTGGTGTCAGGGGTGGGATCTTGGGGTGCACAGTGCGGCGGAAGAAGGAGGGCGATTTAAACAAAAAACAAAAAACATAAAAGGGAGAGGGTTTATTTTTTTTCACCACGATGGATGACGTAGTGCGGGCACTGATACAAGCTACGGCAGCCCAGCAGGAGGCTACCAGTGTCCAGGCAGCTGCTCAACAGGAGGCAGTGCGGCTGCAGCAAGAGACTAATCGCCTACTGATGGACCACGCTGCTCAAGACCGAGCTATGTTGCGGGAACTGGTAAACCAGGCAAAGTCCCTTACAGAGCTGAATCGTGACCATGATGGGACGCGGGTCATATGGACCAGCCATTGGTGCAGAAAATGATACGGGAAGATGATGTAGAGGCATACCTTCTGGCCTTTGAGAGGACAGCCCTATGGGCCTGGCCTCGAGATCAGTGGTCTGGCATCCTTGCCCCATTCCTGTGTGGGGAGGCCCAGAAGGCCTACCATGATCTGCCTGAAGAGGCTGCGGCAGACTACCCCCTGCTGAAAGCAGAGATCCTGGCTAGATCTGGGGTAACGACAACAGTGCGGGCCCAGCAGCATCACGGTTGGAGGTACCAGGAAGACAAAACCCCATGGTCCCAATTGTATGACCTCATCCATCTCGCACGAAAGTGGTTGCAAACAGAGTCCCGGAGTCCGGAAGAGATACTAGCAGTTCTGGTCATCAACCGATACATGAGGGGACTACCACCAGACCTTCGTGCCTGGGTAAGCCAGAATGAAGCCTCCACCTATGATGAGGTTGTCGCCCTGGTAGAGAGGCGAAGAACAGCGAGGGAGCTGACCCGACCAGTTAAGGAAGAGGCACCCTGGGTTAAACTAGCAGCACCAAGCCCTAAAGTTTGGGTGACTGGGCCACCAGGAGGGCCCAGGTGGAAAAAGAGAGAGGCTGAAGGCCCATTAGAGGCCACAAAGAGTTGGAGCACTGAGGGAGAAGAGGATTGTGATGTTAGACTGTCCAAACCAAGAGACCGGGGAACGCCTAGGGCTCCATACAGATGTTATGCCTGCGGGGAGTGGGGACACATAGCTGCACAGTGTCCCAATGGTGAGGAGCCTATGCAGTGTAACCTGGGGAACTGGGCAGATCTATGCTCCCTAATCCACCTTGTGGGGGTCTCACTAACCCCACATACGTATACCAGACCAGTGAAACTAAATGGGGTAGAGACCACAGCACTGGTTGATTCGGGGATTGCTATCACACTTCTCTCGGGGAAGCTCATGAAGCGTAGTCAGCTGCTGCAGGCTAAACGTACGGGGATAACATGTGTCCATGGGACAGTTAGTTACTACCTCACCATCCCAGTAAAAATAGAGATCCAAGGGAAGACTACTGAGGTAGCAGCAGGTGTAGTCCCTAAACTCCCATACCTGGTGCTCATAGGGAGGGACTTCCCAGGGTTTGGAAACTTACTACCAGTAGGGGGATTGGAGAAAGATGGGGACCCTAAAATTGATGAGGCATCCACAGCAGACTGTCAACCCCCAATCTTCTCTGAAATATCCCCAGATTTGTTCTCCACTCCCAGACAGAGTAGAAAGACAAAAAGGGAAAGAAGGGCAGCTAAGGCCTTGGGAACCCGAATACTGACCCAAAGCCAGAGGGTCGCTCTTGTAGGTAGGCAGACCCGTGCAGCTGAAAAGGAGGCCATGCAGGAGGGAGAAGCACCTGAGTCTGACCCTCACCCTAATGCTTCTGAACCAGTAGAGGCAACAGAGACTGGCCCCCTAGATCTCGGGCAGATTAGCCCCGGGAGAGGAAATTTTGGACGGGACCAGACAGAAGACCCAAGGTATGACAACATTAGGAAGGAGGTGACTGAAATAGATGGGGTCCCCATGGAAGGGAAAACCAGGGAATCAGGACCCTACTTCATAATGAAGAAGGATCTCTTATACCGGGTTGCACCAGTACAGGGGCAGAAGGTACAGCAGATCCTAGTACCTCAAAAACACCAGAACGCTGTATTAAGTCTTGCTCATAGTCATCTTTTTGGGGGACATTTGGGGGTAGAGAAGACCCTGGCACGAGTCCTACGATGGTTCTTCTGGCCCAGAGTACATGAAGAAGTGCGGAGGTACTGTGCGTCCTGCCCGGAGTGTCAGCTGCACAGTCCCTGTCCCCACTTGAGGGCACCTTTAGTATCATAGAATCATAGAATATCAGAGTTGGAAGGGACCTCAAGAGGTCATCTAGTCCAACCCCCTGCTCAAAGCAGGACCAATTCCCAGCTAAATCATCCCAGCCAGGGCTTTGTCAAGCCGGGCCTTAAAAACCTCCAAGGAAGGAGA